>NC_080057.1:19315961-19433461 GCF_026212465.1 Amaranthus tricolor | reverse complement strand
AATAGAGTAGGTAAGATTTTCAAGACGGGAGTCTGATAATGTAATCTCGGAATTCTGACGAATAGACATATATAAGTTTCCTGAAATTAAAGTTGATAAATATAAACGATTGATTCTGAAGTTCATTGCCAGTGGTTGATATCCGGCAAGTTATATTGACAGTTTCTGTAATATCCGAGATATTTTCAAGTAAATAATAATAATAAAATAAAATAAATAATATAAAATAAATAATCAATAATGTAAAATCCAAAAAAAATTAAATTAAAAAAAAGAAAAATATCTGGGGTGACGACCTCTTAATGAAGTAGGTATAGGGGTAAAGCTTCGGCCTGTTGGCGTTCTCGGTCCCTCAAATTAATAATCGAATATATGATTTGACAAATTATCGTCATTAACTATCAAATAAATTAATTGGTATATGTGAATTTATATTGTTTACACAAATTGATGTTTAACCAACTACATATTATTTCTAAAATTATTTTCAATTCGATTATATTTTATTTTCTTAAATTATTTTCAAACTAAATTGTTTTACGTGTTGGAGTTGAAATTACTCAATTTCCTAATTTTAGAAGTTTTTCTTGTTTGTCTTGCATTCTTACTTTTTGCAGACTATTGATCGCGTAAGGATCATGGAGTGAGGTACAATTAGAAATATAGCTTTTATTATAGTCGTGTGTCAATTTAAATTTTACTTTTAACCACTAAAGTTTTATATAGACATAGATTGTGTTTAAGTCTTTTATCAAATTGTCAGACCTTTTATTTGATTTATTGTTATTAAGTTATTTCTAAGTCGTTAAGCCTTATATTTATTTTCTTAGAAATAAATGTGGCGTTAACATTCCCATGAGTAGGTTTTGGCTCATGTTTTTCACTAAAAGTGTTTTCGAAAATTTGACCTATTACGGGGTGTTACAGTTTCAATCATAGGAATTCTCAATAAATCTTTTACTTAATAAGTATTCTCTAATTTCATCTGGTTGATAAAATAATGATTTCTACAATTCTTATATAGGCATCTACACTATGTTTGGATAAGATTTTAAGAGGGAAAAGAGAGGAAGGAAAAGAAAAAGAGAAGGGAAAGGAAGGGGAGGTTAGTGATGAAAATTTCCATTATTTGGATTGAAACGGAATTGAAGGGAAATGAAAGGAAAATAAAATATACAAATTTTAAATAGATTAAATACTATCAATAATAATACATATTATAGCTAAATATTAATAAAAGCTTCACAAAAAAGTTTGAATATGAACAATTGTCTACTTAATAACTTCATTTTCCTTCCAAATATTTCCCCTCTTGGAAAGACTTGGTTATTAATAAAATTAGGGACATTAGTCCCTTCATTTCCCTTCCTTCCAAATTCCTCCTCTAAAATTGTTATCCAAACAATGGAAATCATTCTCCTCCAAATCTCTCACTTTTCTTTCTCTCCATCCAAACATAGTGCTAATCTCTGTTATCGAACTATTTCTACGAGAAAAATCCAATTCTCCTAACCCTCTCATAAATATAAAACTAAACCGTCCTTTCTAAGCAATGGGGAATTTCTCGCTCCTAACTTCCTCCGTCCCTAATAGACTGCACCACCAACAATTGACACAACTAATAAGAAATAGATAAGAACCACTTAATTGTGCGGGTAAGATTAAAAATAGAAGAAAAGAAAAAAGACGAGTGGCTAAAAATCAAAGAAAGTAGTGAAAACACTACTTAAAATAAAAATGTTGCAAAGTCAAACGAACAGATTAAAATGAAAAGTGCCGCAATATCTATGTGATAGGAGGAGTACAATTACATATCATGCTTGGAAACCCCACTTTTCTCCCCAATTTGAAGAAGCTTTGCAATGTTGTTAGAAGAAGTTGATCGCTGAAAATGATCGCCAATAACGTTACGATGCTAAGAACAAACAACAACGAACAAACAAAGTTTGATAATGTAACTAAAAAGGACACAAAGATTTAAGGAGGTTCACCCAATGATGGCTAAGTCCTCCGTGGTGTGTAGTTTTTGTTTATATTATATTAAAAGAATACAAACAACAATTCTTAATGAAGAATTACAATTGAGAAAGAGATATAAACAATAGGCTATGTGTTTGGCTTAGGGGTTGTGTTTGATGTGTTTGATGTGTGAGTATGAGAGCCCTATTTATAGTACTAGGTACATGAATATGAATAGCTCACTTGAATACATAGTTAATATTGAATAATGAATACTATGAAATAACTCTAAGGATTTGAAAGGTCGAAAACAAGCATCCCATGCATATCAGAGAATCCGCTCGACTGAACAGAGAGCTCGCTCGGGTCGAGCGGCTCGGTCGAGCGAGAAGTAGCAAAAACTGGAGCATTCTGACTGACCGCTCGACCCACCAAAAGGCTCGCTCGGTCGAGCGAATGGGTCGAGCGACCCTACAGCTTCCTCTGACAGAACTTGATCGAGCATACTTAATCAAACCTTTACATATTCTCCATTAATCTTCATTAACACCCATAATTCTTCATGAATACTCCACACATAATTACACCCATTTAGTTACCAAAGTACCAAGAGTCACACTCATGAATTCACCCCATTTATGTGCACTCAAGTCACACATTAGTATACTACCACATTAATATACTACCATTCATAACAATCTCCACCTTGACTTGAGTTTACCCAAGTCAAAACATTCATCAATCCACTTCACAATAAAAACATACACACCTCAAAAATGCCCCAAGAGGGCATTACTTCAAGCAAGGAGCTAAACCTACCAAGTCAACGCATAATTCAAACTTGGTAGTAGGTAATGACTTTGTCATCATGTCGGCCGGATTTTCCGTAGTGTCAATCTTTTTCAACAACACCCTTTTGTGCTCAACTTCATCCCGGATGAAATTATACTTAATATCAATGTGCTTGGATCTTCTATGAAATGTATTTTGATTTCTAGCCAAATGAATTGCACTTTAACTATCACAATGCACACTTACCTCACACACTTTATTGCACATTTCACCAACAAGACCTTTAAGCCACTTTGCCTCTTTGAATGACTCGGCCACGGCTATGTACTCCGCCTCGGTTGTAGAGAGAGCAACCACATCTTGCAGCGATGATTGCCAACTTATCGCCGAACCACCCAAAGTAAACACGAACCCACTTGTGGACTTTCTATTATCTAGATCACCACCATAATCCGAGTCACAAAACCCGGTCAGCTCGCTTGAATTCTTCCCATACATAAGACATACATTAGAAGTATCTTTTAAATACCTCAATAACCATTTTAGTGCCTCCCAATGTCCCTTCCCCGGATTAGACATATATCTACTCACCAAACTCACTGCATGAGCAATGTCGGGTCTAGAACATACCATAGCATACATAACGCTACCAACGGTACTAGTATATGGAATTCTTACCATTTGCTCTTCATCCGCCTTTGTTTGTGGACACAAATTCTTGGACAATTTGAAATGTGAAGCAAGAGGAGTAGACACACCTTTAGCATCATCCAAGAAGAAACGTCGTACAACTTTCTCAATGTACTTCCTTTGACTAAGGTATAAGACACCCTTAGCCCGATCTCTCAAAATCTCCATCCCAAGAATCTTCTTGGCTTCACCAAGATCTTTCATATCAAATTCACTTGAAAGCAACTCTTTCAAGTTCTCCACCTTAAACAAAGAACTACATGCTTCAAGCATGTCATCAACATATAAGAGCAAATATAGTAAAGAACCATCTTCAAACTTCTTAAAATAGACACAACTATCATAAGAACTTCTAATAAAATCATGTGAAATCATAAAGGAATCAAACCTTTTATACCATTGCCTTGGAGATTGCTTCAACCCATACAATGACCTCTTCAATCTACACACATGATTTTCCTTACCGGATACCTCAAAACCTTCCGGTTGCTTCATAAATATTTCTTCTTCAAGCTCACCGTGAAGAAAAGCCGTCTTTACATCCAATTGATGTAATTCCAAATCCTCCATCGCCACCAAAGCAAGCAATGCCCTTATAGAAGAGTGTTTCACCACCGGTGAGAAAACCTCATGAAAATCAACACCCTCAATTTGAGAGTATCCCTTTGCAACTACCCTTGCTTTGTAGATGGGAGGAATATCACTAGAAGGACCCTCCTTCCTCTTGAATATCCACTTGCACCCCACAATCTTCTTTTTCTTTGGTGCAACAACGATATCCCAAGTTCCATTCTTTGCACGAGATTCCATCTCTTGCTTCATAGCAATCAACCACTTGCTTGAGTCATTTGAGGCCATAGCCTCCTTGTACGTACTTGGTTCATTCAACCCTTCGACTTCGCTAGCAATGTTGAGAGCGTAAACAACATAATCACACTCTTCAATATACCTCCTTGGAGCCACGATCTTCCTTCTTTGCCTAGTTGTTGACAAAGGAGGAGACCTTTGTTGAACATCATCATCTTTCTCATCATCCACATTGGAAGAATCAACCTCCACTTGTGCATCATTATTTACATCATTATCAAAAGGTTTTTCAACATTAGATACAAGCATATTATTTTCATCAAAAACAACATCTCTAAAAACAATTATTTTCTTTGAATCATTACACCATACCCTATACCCTTTTACACCCACTCCATATCCCACAAAAATGCCTTTTCTAGCCCTTGGTTCTAACTTACCCTCATTTACATGAATATAAGCTGGACAACCAAAGATCCTAAGACTAGAATAGTTTACCGGAGTGTTGTACCACACCTCTTGTGGCGACTTGAACTTCAAGGCGGTATTAGGTGAACGGTTGATCAAATAACATGCCGTAGCCACCGTTTCGGCCCAAAATTGCTTCCCCAAATTAGCTTGTTTTAGCATGCATCTAGCCCTTTCTAACAATGTTTTATTCATCCTCTCCGCTACACCATTTTGTTGAGGACGTCCTGCACAAGTTCTATGTCTAACAATACCTTCATTAGAACAATATTTGAGAAATTTACTATCAACAAATTCAAGACCATTGTCGGTTCTTAAGGTCTTGATGCTCCTACCGGTTTTCTTTTCAATCATTTTCTTCCATTCCAAGAAGACATCAAAAACTTCATTTTTATGTTTTATAAAATAACACCAAACTTTCCTAGAGAAATCATCAATAAAGGTCAACATGTAGCTACAACCACTAAGGGAGGGCATTCGAGAAGGCCCCCACAAATCGGAATGGACATAATCTAAAATTCCCTTAGTGTTGTGAATGGCGGGTTTAAAACTAACTCTCTTGTGTTTCCCATAAACACAATGTTCATAAAAACCAAGGTTCCCAAATTTCTTCCCATCAAATAAACCTTGTTTAGAGAGTTCAAACATACCTCTTTCGCCCATGTGACCAAGCCTCAAATGCCAAAGTTTGGTGTCTTGATCGGACATTGTGCTTGTGGATACATTCGCCGAGCCAAGAATGGTTGAACCTTGAAGAGCATATAAACTCCCATTCAACTTCCCCTTCATCACTACTAGTGAGCCCTTGGCAACCTTCATAGCTCCACCTTCACAAGTGATTTTACACCCGATTTTATCAAGAGTACCCAAAGATAATAGATTCTTTTTCAACCCCGGGACATACCTCACATCGGTTAAGGTTCTCACAATCCCATCAAACATTTTTATTCTAATATTCCCAATCCCAACAACCTTACATGTAGTATTGTTTCCCATGGTAACATTTCCCCCATCAACATTTTCATAAGTTTGGAAAAAAGTTTTGTTGGGAGTCATGTGGAATGTGCACCCCGAATCAAGAATCCACTCATCATTATCTTTGTACCCATGTGTGGCAACTAAAACATCACCATCACTATCATTCACATAACTAGCATTAGTATTGCTAGTTCCTTCCCTAGCCTCTTCCTCAAGCTTTTTCTTTAACTTCCAACAATCCTTCTTGATGTGGCCCTTAAACTTGCAATAGTTACAAGTTTTATTTTTATTTGGCCTCATGGACTTGGACCTCCCTTTACTCTTGTTTCCACTCCCACTAGTGGAACCTTTCTCTTATGACCTCCCCCTTACAAACAAACCATCACTAGCATTGCTTGGTGACTTTTGTGACAATTGTGTATCAATGAGGTCCCTTTGTGTTAATGCACTCTTTACATCATCACTACTCAAATTATCTCTACCATAAAGTAGAGTTTCTCTAAAATTTTTATAAGAGGGGGGTAAAGAACATAAAAGGTAAATTGCCAAGTCTTCATCATCAAGCTTGACATCAATGTTTTGTAAATCCATAACAATGGAACAAAACTCATCTAAGTGAGGTTTTAAAGGTTTACCTTCCTCCAAGCGTAAGTCGTAGAGTCTACTCTTCAAGAGTAGCCTATTGGTAACACTTTTGGCCATATAGAGTGATTCTAATTTCTCCCATATACTCTTGGTTGTTTCTTTAACAACCTCTCTTAGAACATCATTGGAAAGGCATAATTGAATTGCCGATAATGCCTTAGTGTCTATCTCTTCCCATCTCGATGCGGACATTCCTTCCGGCATATTATCTACACCATCAATGGCCTTATGCACACCATTTTGGATCAAAATGGCTCTCATTTTGACTTGCCATAAGCCAAAGTTTACATTCCTATCAAACTTCTCAATGTCGAGCTTCATTGTAGTCATGATTTTCAAGTAATAATTTCTTAAAACACCGCAAAAACAACTTGGCTCTGATACCAATTGAAAATGATCGCCAATAACGTTACGATGCTGAGAACAAACAACAACGAACAAACAAAGTTTGATAATGTAACTAAAAAGGACACAAAGATTTAAGGAGGTTCACCCAATGATGGCTACGTCCTCCGTGGTGTGTAGTTTCTGTTTATATTATATCAAAAGAATACAAACAACACTTCTTAATGAAGAATTACAATTGAGAAAGAGATATAAACAATAGGCTATGTGTTTGGCTTAAGGGTTGTGTTTGATGTGTTTGATGTGTGAGTATGAGAGCCCTATTTATAGTACTAGGTACATGAATATGAATAGCTCACTTGAATACATAGTTACTATTGAATAATGAATACTATGAAATAACTCTAAGGATTTGAAAGGTCGAAAACAAGCATCTCATGCATATCAGAGAATCCGCTCGACTGAACAGAGAGCTCGCTCGGG
The DNA here is from genome assembly GCF_026212465.1 of Amaranthus tricolor. Taxonomy (NCBI): domain Eukaryota; kingdom Viridiplantae; phylum Streptophyta; class Magnoliopsida; order Caryophyllales; family Amaranthaceae; genus Amaranthus; species Amaranthus tricolor. The sequence continues at coordinate 19,426,294 of NC_080057.1, read as the reverse complement.
TCGAGCGGCTCGGTCGAGCGAGAAGTAGGAAAAACTGGAGCATTCTGACTGACCGCTCGACCCACCAAAAGGCTCGCTCGGTCGAGCGAATGGGTCGAGCGACCCTACAGCTTCCTCTGACAGAACTTGATCGAGCATACTTAATCAAACCTTTACATATTCTTCATTAATCTTCATTAATACCCATAATTCTTCATGAATACCCCACACATGATTACTCCCATTTAGTTACCAAAGTACCAAGAGTCACACTCATGAATTCACCCCATTTATGTGCACTCAAGTCACACATTAGTATACTACCACATTAGTATACTACCATTCATAACAATCACCTATGGTTCTAATTTTCCAAAATGAAAAGATGACATCCCACCTAAAATGGTGCAAGGATTCTCAAGTTGTTACTCTCAATAATACGTACTTACTCGCGTCTTTATCATCAATCGTACACTTATATAAGGGAGACGAACCTATTCTTCTTAGGTAATACCCAAACATTAGCCACAATCACATTCGTTTCATACAAGGTTGATAGAAGGTTACCTGGAGACCAAACCCACGCCGAACCCAAATTTGAAGGAGCTTGTTGATATTTTCTCGTTTCTTAGCGCTTATCCAGAGTTGCACACTCTAGAAACTCCTTCCTGCTGACTGCTGATTGCTGGCTGACAGCTTCAACGATTTCGTGGAGACGTGTGGCTCCAGCCTCCATCTTGATCATTCATGATTAACCTGCAAGCAATCTTTTTGTGCTAGTAGAACAATGAAACATGGCATAATCGAGACTTGAGTCTTGATATTACTGAATCAGATATCCAATCAGATATCATTACAATATTCAGATTCAATCAACAGCAGGTTTATTCTCATTTACATGGTTCTAAGACATTAGACGATCAAAAGTCATAATCATTCGTTTCCTCCAATTTTCTATGTAATCAAGCTTTTCACAAGCAAAAATCGTTATGCCTGACGTGTTTCTGTCAAGATGATATCCAACAAGGACTCACAAGCATCTTCAAGAAGATCTAAGACCTGCAGAAGAAAGATTGACAAAAAAATATGATGATGATAACACGGTAACAATGCTAAAACCTTTATCCCAACAATTTTGGGATCGTTTACATCTATTTTACTCGAACTCTTCATTTTGCTTCACGTATCCATGTTTGATACTTGATGCTCGGACACTAGTATGGCACTTAGACAATTCATTTTAGACGTATTAGATACTTAGACACGTACCGGTATCTGACATCAATACCCGAGTCCAAGTAACATAGGTTTACATGAACCAAAATAAGAAATCGTTGCTAAGAAAGAGTATATATTCGAGCCTATGTAATACTAATCGTTATAACATCTTATTTTTTGTTTTTGAGTTTCATGTGTTGAGATTTAAGAAGCAATATCTTTCAAATTAAATATCAGGAGTCAAGTTTTTACTTTAAATATCAGAGGCATTAATAAACTATGATATTGTTTGTGCTTCACAATGCCATGTCTTAGTACATTACCAATTTTTACATTTTGGAACATAGATTGTGGAGGGACCAAGGAATTACAAATCACAATAGCTAACTCAACAATCCTCGTCCTCCATTCAGTCGACTTTTGTTCCTACTCGAGGATGATCTACGAAAGGGTAGAATCAGCCATAACAAGAGACTGTAAAGTCGACTAATCTATCAAAACCCAATGCTCTTTAGAAAATATAGTTCGGTAATACCCTGGATCGTAGCTTTTGAATGACAAACACATCTGAGGGAGATAAGATGGACATCTGTATGGAAAACAAAGTACTCCTCAGCCTCCCTCCTTTTGCACCATAGGGCTATGCGTATGACACAAAGTTTAAGGAATTGAGTTGATTGGGTTAGTTTTTTGTCCTTTAGTGAGTTAATTGGGGAAATATGAAAAAGAATAGAGAGTAAAGATGTGTTAAAGTGATGGGCATGTCCCAAAATAGTAATGAGACAAATCTGTTATGTGTGGCTCATAATCTCAATATTAGCTTGATGTTGGTGTTAAGTATGTTGTGCTTGGATAAGAAGTTGTATGTTCTGTTTTGGCTTCTGTTTTAGTCGGGAGTTATTTTTCTGTTTTTGTGTTTCCTTGCCTAATATATACTCATGCTATACATCATTTAATTGTAATCAATTGAGAGAAAAACACATGGTATACACTTGTAATCCTCTTGCGAGAGAGAATTGATCTAGATAGAGAGGGAGGCAAATTAGGATTCAAAAGAGTGTAATTGGGGATTTTCAATTCCTCATTGTTTTCACTATAGTTTTTCATTCTCTATTGTTAGAGGTGGATTAGTGTATGTAATCAAGAACTCAAATCAATAAAATTGTCTTCATTAATTGGGTGGGTTTTATAGGCTAATATCACTTTGATATTAGGATTTTCCCACCTTCCAATTCTTAGTGTTTTGTTTGTTTTCTTTTATATTTTCAATCTTGATCATTCTTTGTAGATTAGAATCTTCATTGAAGAGCATTTACTCTAACAAAATCCAATGGGACGGACTAAAATAGAAGGTGGGATGAACTGAGAGGGCCGGAGGGAGTATAACAATGTGACTATGGTACACCTGTGAGGTGCAGTTGGCAGAACTATTGAAATGGGAATTCAAGATGTAATTTTTGTAAAGTGCTTGACTTCAATCTAATGCAGGTATATAAAATTTACGGGAACAAAATATACTCTCCATTCTTAACTTCGAGCAACAATAGATTACAATTTTGAGTAGAATCAATACTGGACATGCTAAGAACTCAATATCAGCTACTTCATGATCTAGTTCTAGATAGAAAGGATTCTTAACATATAATTTCATACGTAGCCACAAGTTCAAATATGTTGTTTCTTTTAGGTGTCAAGATTTCAACCCATTCCAGAAAAAGATGATTAAATCGCAATGCACAAGTTCTAATATGATGAAATATCAAAATTTGGCAATGAAACAATCCGTCTTTACCTTTTCAAAGCCTTGTTGTCCACCATAATAGGGGTCTGGAACTTCTGTTTCATTGTGCTTCTTACAATAAGAGCACATTAGCTTAACCTACATATAACCACAAAAATTTCAAAAATTTTGAGTTTCTTATTCATATAGTTAAATTTGAGTTAAAACAATCAGAATTCAGAACTTTCACTTTGAATTAACATTTCCTTTAACCTTTTTATCAGCACCAGCAGGGAGGTTATATTTTTCTCTCCATCTATCATATGCCTCACATATGTCAGCTGTAAAAAACCCATTAACAAAGCACACAAATCAATTAACACAATAGCAAGTCTTTTATGAGACCGTCTCACCACGAGACAAGCCATATAATTACCTATTTCTCTAATTGTTCACTTTAATATCGTAAGTGATCACTTTAAGACGGTAAGCATATATTGGGTCGTATCACCTTGAGACGGTATCGGAATTTGTGATAAAACAATCCTTAATACACACAAATTTGGTACATAAGAATTAGGAAGTAGGAAGTAATAAAACCATACGGCCTGTTTGTTTAGTAATTGGTATTAAATGGTGGGAATGGAAATGATTTGTAGTATAAATTTTCATGATATTTTATCATGTCATTGTAATGAAAGTTTGGTTATAAAAAAGTTATTTTCTTCAAAGTTTACCATCATTACCACCTAATACAATGAAATTTGTGGAGAAATTATAACCATGACCAATTGACCATTTAACTTGTCCAAGAGACATTCATACCAAAATTAAACTAACCTTTCATTACCATTCTCAATTTTTAATCATTTAATACCAATTATCAAACGGGCCGTTAATGTTGGATAAATTTAAAGAGGTGAAAAACCTACATCGATTTGAGTTATCCATAGCAAGAATAAGATCAAAATCTGTAAAATCAGAAGGTTTAATTGGCCTTGATATTGAAGTAATCTCAATCCCACGCCTTTTTGCAGCTGATCTCATTCTTGAATCTGCTGGATTACCCTTCACATAAAGAGAATTCAATAAGCTCAAACCTATAAAAAAAAAAGAAAAAAAGAAATAAAAAGAACCCCATTAAAATCCCAGAAAAACCCTAATAAGATCACAAGAATATAGCTAAAATTAACACCTTTTAAACAATACCTCATGATAATTAATAGTACCAGCAGAATCAATGTTGAAATTTGATTCAAGCTGTCTATTTTTAACCAAATTTCTGAAGACCCCTTCTGCAGCTGGGCTTCTACATATATTTCCCAAGCAAACAAAGAGAACAGAAAAAGGTTTGGTTTCAGATGATGAAGAAGTAGAGGAAGCCATTGATGAAGATGAAGAAGCTTTTATAATGATGGGTTTGATTCTAGATAGTGGGGAAGTAAAGTTAGGAATTTGAGGAAAAGGGTAATGTTGTTTGAGAGTAATGTGAGAGAGAAAAGTGGAATGGCAAAGTTGGGAACAAGTGAGAGTTGGTGCCAATGCCCTGGTGTTAGTATTGATGTACAAGGTCAAGGCCTGCATTTTTTTGGGTTTTGAGGGTAATCTTGAAGATTGAAGCTTTGGGGTTAGTCTTATTCTTATTCTATGTTTATCCAAGTTTGTGTTTGTGGCTTTGTAAAATGGAGGGACCAATGAATGGCATTTGATTGTGTTGGATTGAAGCTTGCTTTGGACCTTCCTATTATCTCAAGTGAAATGAAGTCTAGGATGTTAAGCATCGACAATTTTTGACATGATTATCCTATGGTCTTACTTGTGTGGACTTACCTACAGGCACTTGTGGGCTTGAGCCCATAAACCCAAGGGTAATGAGTGTTGACTTACATTCAACACTTGATATGGTTCACTCTTTCCGAAACAATATGGTATCAGAAGGATTACCCACTAAGCATTATATTCAAGTCCACAACCCTCTAATTTAGTGATGTGGGATCTTCCTCACATGTAAATATTTCGAACATATGTTTCAACTAGGGCTGTGCAATGGGCCGGGGACCCATCGGGCCCCGGACCCAACCCTTTATAAGACGGGCTTTCAACGGGTTGGGCCTTAATGGCCCGAACTTTTAAGGTCAACTTTTACTATACACGGAACGGGCTAAAGACGGGCCCTAAACGGGCCTTCCTAATTTTATTAATATGATACTACTGTGCATAATTCATTTTGCAGCCATGAAACTGAATAAAATGTATTTATAGGGGAGCTTTGTGTTATAAGCTTAACATAAAGTATCTGAGAAGAAAAGCCTTTGAATTCAATTGTTCTTATGAATTTCACAAAACTTTCGTATATTTGTATCGACTGCCTTTCTAGTTTGTATGGAGTAATATAATGTTTAGAAAGTAGAATAAGCAAAAAGTATCTGAGAAGAAAATAAATTGCTTGCTCCCATTGCTATTCGGACAGTAGAAATTTATTCTATCAAACTAATCCAAAAATTCTACAAAACCCGAATAGCAAAACAAATGGTACCAAATATAGTTGAATAGTGATAATAATATGACTGTGCATAACCCATTTAAAATTTTGAAGAAATAAGATAAACGGGCCGGGTCGAATCGGGTTTGATGGGCCCAATTCGTTTAAAGCCCATTTCTTATTTTGTAAGGCCTGCCCTAGCCTGCCCCGTTTGTATTTGAGCTCGATCCAATCCTTATCGGGCCCATTACACACCCCTAGTTTCAACTGTTCAAACAAATATGGGTGTATGAATCTTACTTTGGTGTGAGTTTGAATTATTTTATGACCATGTATTGTTTAGGTTACATCTTATCATAAATAGACCCTTACTAGTCTCAAAATTTATTTTCATGTTGGAAAATTCTACTTTTATGATGTTTATATGATTATATCTGATCTCTCTATTATAATTAGAGTTACTTGTGTTTAAGAGCTATAAGTCTGTTTATCAATCAATATAAGAATAGCCATCAAGGAGAAAATACCCCTAATTGGATAAACCTCATTAAAGATTTGTATGATTTTCATTGCTTTCATATTCACTGCATATTATTTTCATAGCGTTTTTTTCTCTAGTGCTCAATATTTATAAAATACACTATAGCATTGTTCTTGGCTTTACAATTTTGTTTTTTCAACTTTGTTCTTGACTGAACAACCAAGATATATTTTATTAACCAATATTTATTGGAAGTTTAGGAGATTTTAACATTATACTCAAGATTAATTGAAGAGTAATTAGGGCATAAGATAGGTTAAGTGTGATAAGTGTAATTATTTGCATCTATTTGGTAGGATCATTTAATACTCCTTAATAATAGTCATTGTTAATAATTTCGTATTTATTTTGAAGATTTATGCTACTCACTAGTGGAAAAAACCTCATTTGCTGCAGTTTTTTTGCCATAATATGCTGCGGTTTTGGCCCCAAGCATTAGTGATAGCAGCAGATGGCCTATTTTAAATGCTGCGATTTTAAACCGCAGGAGAAAAGTGAACCATATCCTGCGGGCCTCCCTAAAACCGCAGCATATAGTGTAGGACTATATGCTGCGGGCCTCCCCAAAACCGCAGCATATAATCTTAAACTATATGTTGCGGTTTTGGGGAGGCCCGCAGCATATATATATATATATTTTTTTTTTTTTTTGCTTTTTTCGTTTAATACTAATAAATAATCCAATAATGTACAATGTAATAAACAATGATTAATCCAATAATACAATGATAATCACCAATTATCACAAATAATCACCAATAATCTTTTTGTAAACTCTCGATCGTATATATAACAATATGTACATATACAAATTAAAGTCCTAAATCTAAACTAATTACATTATTTACCAAGAACAAAAATTAGCAAGATACGCGGCAATTTTGTCTTTCAATTCTCGCATTTTCCCATCTCTCAAATGGCGTGTTTCCCTTGGAATGTCATAAAAAACCTATAATATAATATAAAAATAAAAGATACATAAACATTAGATTTTACCAATAATAATAGTAAATATATAATATATATTATAATTTAAGAACGTAACAAATACTTACGGCATCTATGTTTTCGACTCCAACCTCCTTCACGGATTGTAAGATATCGTCCATGTATTTGAGAGTGTAGTAGCCGCAATCAACAGTATTATAAGCTTGTCGAAAGCACTAAGAGAAAATAGATGTTAGTGCCAAAAAAGCTTAAAAACCCATAAAATTGCAACTTAACACGTAATTTCTAGCATATGACTATGATTTTCAATTCTAACCATTTCAACACAATAATATATACCAAATAGTGTTGTGTGCCAAGTTTCGTGCAAAAAAAATCAAGTTTGAGCTACTTTATGCGCGAAAGTGCCAAAAAAGCTTTAAAAACTTTAAAATTCATACCTTGTGAATCAATTAATTCAAATGTATTCCTTCCCTGTGATCTACACGCATATAACCAACATCTACATCATCTTGATCCACTGATTTTGGATTGATAAAGGGCGGGGAGTCTTCAAAAGCTTCATATTCTTCCTCATCCTCAACATCACCTATACCAAGGATACTTCTTTTTCCCGGTACAACAATAGACCATTTATTATCAGACGGGTCTACAATGTAAAATACTTGCTTGGCGTGTGTGGATAGTATGAATGGCTCCTCACTATCACGCAAACGAGCTAAGTCTACAAGAGTAAATCCACAAGGGTCGTCATTTTTTATGCATCGTCGATTATTATCTACCCACTTACATTTGAAAAGACCAATAGTGAAAGTAGAGTAATCAAGCTCCCATATTTCATGTACTCGCCCGTAGTATACCAATTTAGCATCAACTGGCGCTTGATCCTTGGCACTCACGTAAAATGTAGATGACGCCAAAATAGAAATCCCACTATTCTGTAGATAAGATGACTTCTTATTTTGACCCTCAGTCCAAAATGTGAAGCCATTGACATCGTAACCCTCATATTTGTTAACATCATCACGAGGACCAAAAGCTAACCACTTAACAATTTCAGATACACCCTTGAGTTCTTCACTTATTAATCGATTATGAAACCAATCAATAAACGTCTTGTTATGCAACTGCATCAATCCCCTATCCTCTTCACAAGGATACTTTGCGCGCAATATATCTAAATGCTCACTCAAAAAAGCATGGACTTCAGTAATATGATGCAACACATACAAGTGTGCTTGTATAAGGCTGTCTCGAGTAGATGTGACCGATTTGGAGCCAATTGTTCTTTTTCTCTCAAGCCTTCCTTCATGTTGAGAGGTGGGAAGTCCAATAGGCTTTGCCATGGCCAAATACTCGGCTATAAAGTTACTAATCTCATCGCTCACAGTGCCTTGAATCATACTCCCCTCGAGTTGTGCTGGATTTCTCACCTTGTTTTGTAAAACACCCATGTGTCTTTCAAAAGGATAACACCACTTTAAAAAAATTGGACCCAAAAGCTTGATCTCACGAACAAGATGGAAAATAAGATGAACCATTATGTCAAAGAAAAAAGGTGGAAAATACATCTCAAACTTGCATAAAGTTACAATCACGTCAACTTGAAGAGCATCAAGTTTAAAGAGATCAAGAACTTTACTCCAAATTGTGTTGAAGAACGAACATAGCTCGGTAATAGCATATCTCACATGTTTTGGCAGTATTCCACAGATTGCGATTGGTAAGAACACTTGCATCATTACATGGCAATCGTGAGATTTCATGCTTCCCAACTTCAACTCACCATTTAGGGCCACAAATCTCTTCATGTTGGATGAGCACCCAGACGGAACCTTAATGCCATACAAAGACTCACAAAATGCCCGCTTCTCTGCTTTGGACAATGTGTAGCAAGCTAGAGGCAAATAAACTTTGTCATTACTCATCTTCTTCTTACCGCCCTTTCCCTTGTTACTACCACCAACTTCATCAGCTCTATTTCTTTTCTTACTCACCTTAACATGTGCCCACAACTCCGGAAAAAGACCCTCACATTCAAACCTATCTCGCACAGCCTTAACATCCTTTTTCTTACCCGGAATGTTCATGAGAGTCCCGAGTATGGCATCGCATACATTTTTCTCTATATGCATAACGTCAAGACAATGCCTAACCTGTAAATCTCTCCAATATGGAAGCTTCCAAAAGATTGATTCTTTTTTTCATAATCGGTCTTCACCCCCTTGCACCTGCCCTGTTTTACCAAATACAGTCTCAACTCCCTTAACCTGTTCATAAACCTCATAACCGGTCAACGATTGACGAGCTACACGGTCCTCAACCTCCCCATTGAACATCTTCTTCTTCTTACAATATTGGTGATCTCATGGGAGGAACTTTCGATGGTGCATGAATATGTGTTTGCACTTAGGAATCCACGTGGATTCCATGACATCAATACATATTGGGCACGCTTTCTTCCCTTTGTTCTTATACCCCGATAAGTTTCCATATGCCGAAAAATCATTAACGGTGCGTAAAAGCATTGCACGCAAGGTGAACTTCTCATTAGCATATGCATCAAACACGGAAACGCCTTCATCCCACATCTTTCTCAAATCCTCAACGAGAGGTGCAAGATATAAATCTATGTCATTGTCAGGTTGTTTAGGTTCCGAGATAAGAAGCGAAAGCATAATGTACTTACGCTTCATACACAACCAAGGTGGCAAATTATAGATCACTAACAGTACCGACCAAGTACTATGTTAAGAACTAAGATTGCCGAATGGGTTTATTCCATCCGTACACAGTCCGAGCCTTAAATTACGAACCTCATCCCCAAAAGTCTTATGCAACCTATCAATACTCTTCCACTCCGGAGAATCAGATGGATGTGTGAGCAAGTGACCTTTCTTCCCCCTATCTGCATGCCACCTCAAATTTAACGCATTTTTCTTTATAGAAAACAAGCGCTTGAATCTAGGTATTATTAAAAGATACCATAATACCTTAGCCGGGCCCTTTAGCATCCCGAGCCCCTTTACGCTTGTAGCGCGATAAGCTACACCTAGGACACTCTTCTAAGTTCTCGTTTTCATTCTGATACAATACACAATCATTCGGACACGCATGAATCTTCTGGTACTCTTAGCCGAAAGGACACATGAGCTTTTTGGCATAATATGTCGACGTCGGAAGTTCATTTCCCTCAGGAAGCATCTCACTTAACGCTTCTAATAACATTGTGAAACTAGCGTCACCCCAATTGAACTTTGACTTAATGTTGAAAATTGTCAACATTGTTGTTAGTTTGGTGAACTTTGTACATCTAGGGTACAATGGCTTTTGAGAAGCCTCTGTTAACAAGTCAAAAACACGATGACATTTTCCTAACTCATCCTCGACTCCCTCCATCATCTCATCAACACGATCCACATCCTCATCGACATTCTCTTCATTTGTCTCATACCCATCAACATGATCTACTACATCCTCATTGACATCAGCCACATTATTGGCGTCCTCAACAACACTTTTCTCTTTGTAAACTCCCTCCTTACCATGCCAAACCCAAACATGATATTGAGGCCTAAACCCACGTCGAAGTATATGCTCCCTAAGGATATGAACACTATCTACCTTTGATACATTGCCACAAGTGACACATGGGCAATAAAAACCAACTCCCCCCGTCCTAACTTGATGTACAACCGCAGTACTACAAAATTCTAATACGCCATTAATAAATTCTGACGATTCAATGCTTCCATACATCCAAGAACGATCTTTTGTCATCGTAATTAGTGTGATTAATTAATTCAAAACAAAATTAATGCACAACTTTTAACATATATAATTAACCCATATTAACCCAAATAAAAATAAAAAAAACCATTTTCTTTAATCAAATACACAAAAATCAAAATTAAGAAACTAATAATATACAACTACATACATAAGTAAATTATTCACATTCAAATATACAACTACATACATTAGTAAATTATTCACATTCAATCTACCATAAAATCCTAATTAATCAAAATTATTCACATTCAAATATACAAGTACATACACAAGTAAATTATTCACATTCAAATATACAATACATACCTTGGTAAATAGATATGATAATGTTGTTTTTAAATTTGATTATGCAACCTATAATGAAAAACAAAATCAAAATTAGTGTAAAATAAACTAATTCCCCAAAATATAATGAAATTTGAAGAACTTAAATTTAAGCTTGAAAAAATAATACCTTGACGAAGAACAAGAATAAACCCTTATTTCGTGGGTTTTTGAAGGAAGCAACAATGGTGGGTTTTAAATGTTAAAGAAGAAGAAAAGGAACGAAAATGGTGGGTTTATTTTGTAATGTTCGTGGGTTTTTCGTGTGGGTTTAAGGAACTTGAACAAGAAGAAGGAACTCGAAGAAGAAGAACGAACTTGAACAAGAAGACAGTATGCGAAATTGAAGGAGACAATGGCACTAGAAGAAGACAATGGAACTTAAACAAGATGTTTTATGAAACAGTAGCAGCCATTTTCGAGTGTTTTAAGAAAACTCTTCGTGTGGGTTTAAGGGTATAACGTTAAAAGGCGGGATTATATAATGCTTATGTGCTGGGGGCTAAATACAACCGCAACATATACTAATTAATTGTTGCGGGCAAGGGAAAATCGCAGCATATGCTTGTGATTCTTCATTTAATTGCTGCGGGCAACGGGGAAACCGCATCATACATTTATTTTTTTTTTTCCAAAATAATTTTATGTTGTTTTTTTTTAAAACCGCAACATATTTTGCGCAGCAAATGTGATTTTTTCCACTAGTGACTTTATCCATTTTGGTTATTCATGTTGATTTTGAGTTGTTTTGATTGTTTTAAGCATAATTCTTAGGGTTTTTGTAACAGGAGTGATAATCTCGATACATAATTAACATTTAATAATAATGTTTAATACAAAAATATTGCTAAAAGTCTCAACATGTCGAACTGTTAAAAACTTTAAATCATAAAAACTGAAACTGTTTAAAATAAAAGTAAAATATTACATCTAATAAGAAATATTATTTACTCAAAATAAAAAAAAATACATTATCATCAAGTCATCAATAAAGATACAAAAAACAACTAAGTTCTCAATAAATAGTAATTGTTGCGGTCTGGATCGGAACCTGAACTAAATCCTGCAAAATGTTGCCATCCATGATACGGATGACAGCCAATTGAATCAGTCAGTGCTTAACGCTGAGCATAACTTCCTATCCAGCTCAAAATACGGAAATTATACGCTACATTTACAAAATAATAATTTAAGTACGAAATTATAATTAATTGACACCACCGTATACTTTTACCATATTCTTTTTTTGTTCCATACTTTTAAGTCACTAAGATATCATTCTCAATCCTGACAGAAGTACGTTACTACCACTTATACAATTCGGTAATCTTAACACTTAATTAAGTTCATTTGGTTAATACTCATAAACGTACCATGCATCATAGCATCAACACTAATCAAGTTTATCACTGATCAACAAGCACATCAATATGACACCTGATTAAGGGTCTTGTTAGGTGAGGACTACCGTAGTCCTAAACCCTAACTGTGGTGGGAGTTGTCACCCCTCCAATACAATTGATGCTCGAGCTTTACAGGATAGGTAGCTAACCCCCTGTGTTACATTGCATTTTACGTGCCAACCAACACGAGCGCCGGGATTTTACATGCGGGTCCATGGTTCAACATTACCTTACTATCAGGGTCATTCAATCAATATTCATTCACACAAGTACATCACATTTTTATTAGTACAATTTGACTTTGACTTTGATCAGCTTAGGTGATAACCTCTTTTATTTAATAAAATTCTTAATCATAACGTTAAATTAACCTTTATGTCTTTATACATTCATTATTAAATTTTTACACATTATTTATAACTTTATTTTAAATAGTTCGCTAAATTCACACTAATAACTTAATATTCTATTAATAGTTTTCAAATTAATATTTTCCATAAGTAGCTATTAAAATCTATTTCTCTTTAAATAAGTTCCCAAAATCAACATTTTTAACTTTACAATAAATAAAACTTTATTCTCTTCAAAAAAAAAAATCAAATATTGTAATTAAAATTCAAGTCTAAATTGCATTATTTGGATAAGTTTTCAAATTCTACAAATTCACCAAAAATCAATATTTCAACTTTAGAAAAATAAGTAAACTTATTAGGTTTGCAAAAATCAACATTCTATTTATATAACAAATAAAACTTATAATTTCACAAAAATCAATATTTCTATTTTTAAAACAAGTCAATCTTATAATTTTCACAAAGGTCAATATTTCAAATTATAAAACAAGTAAAACTTGTATTCTCACAAAATCTATATTTCACACATAGTTTGAGCGGCAAGTATACTAAAAATACTTTTACATCATTTTACATAAATTTTAGTCAAATAGTTAGCAAATAAAATATTTTTTACTAAATAGTGATTAAAAATTACTTTTATTATGAAATCTCATAAATTAAGGAATAACACTTCAATATTTAATAACTTATAAAAATTTCTCAAAAATATCTTTTTAAATTGTTATTTTATTATTATCACAAAAATAGTTGTAATAATTTAAAATAGTAAATCAAACTCTTTTTTTTATATGATAGTGGTCGAATGGCCTATAAGTGTTTTGGGCCCTTTTCATATAAAAAGAACGACTTAATTTCATTTATTATACTAAATCCTAGATTTAAATAATTAACATAACCACTTAAAAAAATAAAAACTTTACGCAATAACTTAGAAATTTACTATAACTTTAAGGATAAACTTAAATCTTAAAATAAAGTACAATAACAATATTCTTAATATAACCATACTTAATAAAAAATAAGTTCATAAAATAAGTTACTAACTTATAAACTAATTTGAAGGCTAACATAAACATATTAATAAAGTTCTAACATAAAAATTATTAAATATAATAACATTCTTAATGTAACACATAACTCATAAACATACTAGCACTGTTTATAACATGAATCATACTTAATATCACTAGAATATAATTTTGCACCAACTTCCTAAACTTGTTCAAAGATTATTAAATTAACATACTAAAATACTTTTAGCATACACATATTTAATATAATCTTGATCATAATTTCATTAAACTAACTCCTACTAAAACATATTAGCATATTTCATACTTTGCATATTATAAAGTAAATATAATGTAAAATTCCGCAAAAAGAGTAGGATAAGAAGTTATATCATACTAACACCAAGGATTAGTACTAAGTACTAATTGAGAAAATAATCAGAAATAAGACTCTCTAAGATAGATAATAATGCTCCAAAGATAATTACATCTAAACTCCAAAAATAATAATACATTAAGTACCCAAAGTAATAACCCAATAATGCTCCAAAATGATGATGATTTAAGCTAAATAAAGAGTGTTCTAAGCTTCATCTTCTTGAATTTCTTCAACTAATAACAAAAGGTATTAAGGTAGTAATATTATAATGAAGTGAAAATATAAGAAAGAATGTTAGAAAGATTTGATGATTGTGGTGTAAGTGATCTCATGGCTAAAAGGGTGTTTATAATGGGTTTTGGCAACTTTGTAGTTCATTAGATTGTATGAAAAAGAGTGTTAGGAGTATAGAAGAAGGCTAACTTGTGTAAGTGATTTAGAGTGTGTAAGAGTTAGAGTGTGTAAGTGAATGTGTAAAAGTTGGAGTGTGTAAGTGAATGTGTAAGAGTTTGAAGTGTAGAAGAAGGTTAGCTTGTTTAAGAAAATGGTGATAGCTTGTGTAAGAAAATGGTGATAGCTTGTGTAAGTGATGAACATCATGGGTTGCTATAGAAAGGATTTTGGTTCATCAAATTTTTGTTCTAGTATGTACAAGTGAATATACTTTAAAATAATGGGTAAATTTGATCATGAAAATATGTAGTTTACTTAGAAAATTTTGTTTAAACTATACTTAAAGTTAATAATAAAAATACGACTCATTTTTTTGTATAAAATAATTAAATCAAAGTTATAAGGTTAAAATAATAAGTAGTAATGTTAGTTTAAGGAAGAAAGTTATAACGTAACGTTTTACAAAACCGTGAATATAATAATGTAATTTTTACTTTTCGTACTATAAAATAATAAAATAATATTTTAGTGCTTATAAAAAGATTTTGAACAAAATAATATTTTTAAAAAGTTTAATATTTGAAAGAAATTACAAAATCGAAAAAGGTTTAGAAATTAAAGATGATTTGAAATAGATAACCAAAGGATTAGAAATTTGAATTGAAAGTTCGGAATAATCAATCGGAAGATTAAGATTAAGATTAAGAATTTTGAGTCTGTTACGATTTTAATGATGACTGAGTTTACTATAAGAATTTTAGCTTGGTTGAAGATGTTTTACAAAGAAAAAATCAAAAGAGTAGAAGAGTGTTTATCATGCAAACGTTTTAAGATGAAATTTGATATTTGCTCACTCTTTTGGTCATAAATTTTGATTGAAAGATTATATTTATGCAAGGTTTGCGGCATTGGAAACTAGACTTCAATAGCTTTCCAACGGTATATTATATACCAATTCCAACAATCGAGCAATAAATGAAGACCGTTCAAAGTTTGTTATGATTGTCAACATAAAAAGCTAACTCGACTTCCTGGCCGTGGAAGTGGTCGTCGAGTCGGCTTTTGCTTCTAGATTTTCGTGCGGGCAATTATAGTGATTAAGAAGAAAAAATTAGGTTAAACCTCTTTTAGTATAAACAAGGAGATTAAAAGCCTCTTCTCCTTCTTCTTTCTTCTTGCTTCCTTCAACTTCTACTCCATTGAACACAATTTTGAATATTGTAAGACTTTTTGGCATTTACTTTTCTTGTCATTTAACTTCTTGTCATTGAATTATTTTCTTATAGTTAGTTTAATCTTCCTCTATCAAATTTGTATTAATTTAATTTTTTCTTGTCAAACAATCTCTCGTATTCTCCATATTAATCCCATTTTGAAATAAGATTAAGTCATCTTATTAGTCCCATTTTTATTTATAGTATGTATTTTTTACCTTATTACCCTTACACACATTACCTTATTATAATTATACCCTTATTAAACTCAACCAACTAACCCCTATTAAACCCTATTAATCCTACATATTCTTAATTAAACACGTTAATCTACATTTACCACCCCAATCAAAATTAACCCTTCCCTCCCTTCTTGTAAAATCATAACCCTAAATTATTTTTTACCCTACCCACTTCATACTCCCCCAATTCATACCCAACCTAGAACCCTAACCTTTTGATTTTCTTTGCTTTCTCTTGTTGTTCTGGGTTTGTTCATCGAATTTCAGTACGTTAACCATCTAATTTTCTTTGCTCTCTCTTGTTCTTCTAGGTAGAGATGGCAATGGATCTTGGACCCGGCTCGAATCCGTGGATCTGGGTCCTTTTTGTGGATTTGGGTCCTAAAATTTTAGACCCACTGGATCCGGATCGGATCCTTATCCGTTTAAGATTGACGGATCTGAATTCGGGTTTTAAAAATTTCCAGATCCGAACCCGTGAATCCTTAAGATCCGTTTTTATTAAATAAATATTTGAGGCCCAATAGCCTTTATGTTTAATAAAGACAGTGAAACAAATCAATAATCTTAAGTTTTAGTTTATGACAGTGGTGAAACTCAACTTTGTATTAATAATCATTTAGTCACATAGTTGGGAAAAGTATATTATATACATGTTCAAAGAAGTTATGGGGTAATTGTCTAAGCAGCAATGCAATGATGTGATGTGAGGTAGTCTAGTTTTATAAATACAACTGTGAGAGGGCATTCATGCTCACCATGCAAAATTATGAAATGGATATGCAACAAGCCTTTAGAATTGGGTTAAATTCACGTAAATTAATTTAAGAATCAACGATATAATTGATGATTGTGTAGTTATATATATTATTATCATTACTCGATGAACATAACTCTATCGTAATTTCAATATGATGCAAAATTCAAAAACCATGCAAAAATAAATTAGACCCGTTTTGGAACGGGATCCGATACTGGATCCGCAATATCCATGAATTCGGATCTAGGCCCTCAAAATTTTTGACCCGCGGATCCGAATCCATATATGGGTCTTACCAATAAAAACATATCTGGATCCGATCCAAATTCAACCCATTGCCATCTCTACTTCTAGGTTTGTTCTTAGATTTTGTTGGTTCGTTTGGTCTTCGATTTGGGTACGTTATTTGGGTTTTATGTTCTCGCTTCTTCTTCCATTTTCTTTGTTTTCTACATGTGCATGCTTCGATCTGGTTAGTTATATTTTTTAGATCTGGGTTGTATTTTGGTTTTCGTTTATTTTTGCTCTTGTTAATTTGGATTGTAGGTTTTTCGTTCTTGTTAAGTTCAATTATTGTGAGTAATTTGTTTATTATTTATGTTTAGTGGTTTAGTCAAATAAAATTAACAACTTCTTCGTGTTAATTAGCGGGCATGTTCATGTTAGGTTTGATTTTTGTGGGTCATTTGTTAATGATTATTTTGTGGGTTTTTTTTCATGATTTATGTTCATAATTTTTTATGTGGATTTTGTTTTGTTCACTATTTTTTTTTAGATATTTTGTTCATGATTTTTTATGTGGATTTTGTGGGTTTTTGTTCTTGATTTTACTTGTGCTTCGATTTTTTATCTTTTTGGTCTTGTTCTTCGTCTGAGACAGAACTAGGTTATTGTTCTTTGTTTGATTTTTATTCATCTTTTTGTTCTTCGTTTGATTTTATGTTTATGTTTTTGTGAAATTATGAAATTATGAATTTTTAGAAATTTAAGATTTTCAGATTTTCAGAATATAGGAGGTAAATTAATTTTTTTGAGGAAGTCATTAATTTGATATAGGACCGTTAGCTATTTACTAATGCACTTTCTCTCTCCTTCTAAGTGGTCCTATTTCATCTACCTAAAAATTGGTGAAAAGTCAAATGAGATTAATTAGAAGAATAACAAGGAGTATATCCACTATCTAAAATTTTCTATTTTTCTTAATTTCTGTGAACATTCCTTGTAGGAACTTTTATAGGGAACGGAGTAGAGGTGATCAAACACCGGGCCGGGTGTAAAAAAACTGCCCACTAATGTGGGCCGGGCCGAGCCGAAGTGCGGGCCTAAAAGTTCCTGCCCAAACCCGTAATATGCGGGCTTGCGGTCCTATGTTATAATATATATTATTTAATTGTATCATACAATTAAACTAAAATTAAAATATTATTTTTTCCGTTTCAAATTAATTGCAACTTAGAAAAATGTCATTATTAATTCTTTACTCTTAATCTTTGTTTAATTTTTTTTATTTATAAGTTGAAATATAATTAAGTGATATGTTGTTTGATTCATTTTATTGCAAAGATTATTAATATATAACTTTTGTAAATTTCATTACATATAATTAAGAATATTAATAATTGAATTAGTACATCAAACTTCATAACAAATAAAATATTGCAAGTATTTTGAAATGGAAGAAGCATCCGTATTTTTATCGAGTCAAATAGAGTCATATTTAATTCGAATAATTAAAATTTTCGGGCCGGGCCAGGCCGGGCCGGGCCGCGGGCCAAACGTCAATCCCAAACCCGTCCCAAAAAAATTCGGGGCACTTATTCTCTGCCAAAACCCGCCCATCAAGCCATATTTTGGTACCCAAACCCTCACTTTTTCGGGCCGGGCCGCCCATGATCAGGTCTAGAACGGAGGGAGTATATTTTTTTTTCTTCTAACTATTTCCAAAGCACACTTTTAACTCCAAATATCTTATCTTACATGATTTAAATTCCACCCATCCATTAAACATCAATATTCACTAAAATTTATTAACATTTTATTTCTTAATTTTTCAATCCTTTAATCTTTTAATCTTTTTTTATTATTTTCCATCAACCATTACTTTTTTTTCTCTTCCGTATTAGCATAAGACATGAAAATTTAATTTTTAACAAATTAATTAGGATGCGTTTGAAAATAAATATTTCATTTCAATTTGTAGATTTCAATTATGAAATTATAATGAAGAATTTGAGAATGGCAAGGTTTTAAATGCCATACTTAAATCCTCATCTTTAACCACTTTTTATAACAATGGTGGATTAACTCAAATCAAAATTAAAATTTTTTTGTCAAACAATAAATTTCAGTTGAATCTATATTTGTTAATAAAACCATCATTCTCAAACATAACATTAGGTTATTTTTATGAAACTAATATTAAAGTAGTTAGAAATTGAGTTGAGTTTCTATTTAATTATAGTACTTAAAAATATAATTGGATCGAGTTTTTATTTTAGTTTAAGAAAATGTTTCTTATCAATTATAAAAGCCCCAACTTTAGAAATTTATAAAAAGTAAACCAGGCTTCGAAATCCTTTGCTCCGCCCATGTTTAGAATTGCACTCATATTTGAGATGTATGATAAGTTTTTCTACTATAGACCTAATATTATGGTTGTTTAACAAAAGTAATTTTCTTTAGTATTCTAATCAAGGACTTACCTTTAATGTCAACTTAATAAGACCATGAATATTGTAGAGGATTTACCTTCCTCTTAGCACTCTTTTTCTCCTTTAAGCTATCTTCTTGAATGTATAGAGGAAATAACAATTCTGTCTTGATTCTCTCCATGAAGAGGATGCAGATGCAAAGAAGAGGATAGAATAATAATAAAATAAAAAAAAGAAGCAATCACATGTTTCAATTGAAAAAAAGAGAAAAAAAAAGGAAAAAAGGATTTGGGTCTCAATAATTGGTACACTTGTCACAATTTGATTGGATGTATTTGACTTTGATTTTTTACAATGGTATTATTTTAAATGGTCTTAAAAAAAATAGTAAAGTAGAATATTAAAATAATTTCACCAACAGCTCTATTTTTTTTCTCTATAAAATGAACCTAAATTTTCCTATATTTTACACGCTTTAAATTTTCGGTCTTTTCTCTCTCTTCTATACTTAGCACCATTTTCAAAAATTATTCATCTAAACTCATTTTCTTGTTGATAATTTCATTCACATTATCATATCCTTAATTATGGATCCAAATAATTCAAGTTATGGAAGAAATTTCAACTTTTCATACTACTCAAACTCTCACAATAACTCAAATATACCCCATTTTGATTCAAATATCATCAATAATCCTCAATTTCAAGCTGCTTTACAATGGTTTGACTCTCAACCAAGACCAATGAATCCAACTTATCCAATCTATATATCGTTTCAACAATCTTCTAAAATTATTCCATCATTTTCCATTTCTAAACATTTTACTCAACAAATGTAGCATTCATCGGGCGGTAAAGGTTCTTACAACGCTAATCCGACTTCAGAATTAAGGGCAGCAAGACATATTGAGGATATAGAGTGGGTTGATATTGAAGCGGTTCCACGAGAACTTTTTGTCGTTGCTAAAGAGAAAACCAAACAAAAGGCAGCTTGGAGCGTTGCTGAGGACAATGCAAATTGTTTAGGGCTACATCAATGATGGAGGAGATGTAGTACGAAACACAAATACAAGAAAGACCGGGTTATGGATGGAAATCTTTAAATATTCTGAGATGGTGCAGTGTAAGAATCCTCGGGAAATTCGTGAACAGACCTCAAAGTCCATGCAACAATTTTGGGATAATAATTAACGGTAAAGTTTCAAAATGGGTGGAGGTTTTTACAGTTATGAATTATGCCACAAAAAGATGGAGAATCAGATGTAGTCATGGAGAAACGTGCCTTTGAAGTTTACCTTAAATCGAATAACGGTAACTCATTTCAATTGATGCGTTGTTTCAATATCATGAGAAAATTTGATAAATGGAGCCCTGACAAGTACCTTCCGAAAGCGGAGGTATCAATTAAAAATAACGCCCAAATACACCAATTAAGGAAGGAATATTAATTTATTTCACCAGGGACTTGTCACTTCATGTCAGTTCATGCATTGAAACATCTCCTATCAATATCTCCTATCATGCATTAAAGAGTATCCCCTTAGATGTTGGACAAATTAAAGGAAGAGAATGAGGATGAGGATGAAAATAGTGAAAAATGATATAGAGGAAAGAGAAAATGATGTGTCAAATGGAGAAAAGAAAATAGAATTGGAAAGAGGATATATTTGTCCTCTTCAATGTTCATGGTCTAAAGATTAAAAATTAGACGTCTAAAAATCCCACAACAAGGATTACTTGTTTGAGTGTTTCTTGTCAAAACTAGTTCTTCATCTAGTATATGAGCCATAATGTAATGGCTTAAACTAGAACATTAAGTTATATAACTGTCAAATTAAAAAATTAATATGATTTTGTTAAGGGTTTAGTTTTTATATTTTTCTACTTGTAATTTGTTGGCATGATATAAATTTGTATGATTTTACTGAACTATTTTGCTTTAAAATCAAATACTCGTTTAATTTGAAATATTTGATATTTGAAATTGAATGTTTTTGTATACTCTAGTTAGAAATATGTGCTAAACAATCGAGATTAAACTATAGGTTTTCTCTAGGTCATAAAGTAAGACATACATACTCTTAAAAACGAAATTGGGCGGAACTAACACACAGGTTGCACAAGCATGACACAACTTGGGCACGATCCGACTAGAATCTTGAAACATCACGTCGCGACAACTAGAGATGTGGGCTGTGGACAGGTCGCAAACAAAAATTGGAATAGCACAACACGACTCGTGGCATGAGAGAGACTCACATATTAGGTATACATGCTTAGCCTAGTCAGCTTGACACGTTGCACGATATATAAAATGATTATTACATAACACGTAAATATATGACAGTGTGAATAAATAAATTATATGTATACAAATATGATATAACCATTCACTCTTTGTAACTCGAATTAGTAGATATGTGAAAAAAGATAAAAGAAATAAATAGACTATTGGATCGACATGTGGGTCGACACGAGCACAACAAGAATGCATGTGAGCTTAGATTGTGCATGAGTCTCATTTTAGGATGACAAAAAAGGATTTAGACATTACTATATTGCTTAAATCATTTGATTTGGTAATATTTATGACTTGGCGATAGTTTTATTTTTTACAACATTTAAATGTGATTCATTAAAAGTATGTACAATTTTCAACTTCTCAATTGAATAAATCAAAACGTTTAATATATACATTATACATACATTGTTTCACGGGCTCACTTATTTACCTAGTAAAAACCGTGCGGCAATACTGTCAATAACTAACGATTGCACTAGCTCAGCCTTAAACTCAACCCTTTAAGTGTGCAAGCCAATGAGCTTGGTCATAAATGCTAAGGAATATAGTAATGGCTAAATCCTTTCTTTTTGAATGCTTATATTAAAAGATTTTAACTACACGAGTTTATATATCTAATCCACGCACAAATAAGTTAGTTTTATTAAAGCAGAATTATTAAAAGATTAATGATTATAAATAGTTATAAACAAACACTAGTAGAAAAAGCCTTATTTGCTACGGGTTTTTGGCCATAATAAGCTGCGATTTAGACCCCTAGCATTAGTAATAGCAGCAGATTGCCTATATTAAATGATGTGGTTTAAAACCGCAGCATATGGCCTATATTAAATGATGCGGTTTAAAACACGTAAGCATTTGAACTTTCCATATAAATTCATTTTGATGAAAACTAAAAATGATGTGGTTTAAAACCGCAGCATATGGCCTATATTAAATGATGCGGTTTAAAACACGTAAGCATTTGAACTTTTCATATAAATTCATTTTGATGAAAACTAATTGATCAATAATATTCATTTATCTAAAAATTGTGTAACAAAATAATTTATATCATAGTTCCTATTTAGGTTTCGAAAATAGTATGTGTAAGATTTTTTAAAAATTGATATTGTTAATAAATACTTGTTTCTTTCACCTTATATCAAACAAAAATCCAAAATAGTATTTGTTTTAAGATAAATATTAAAATATTACATAAATAGTATTTATACTTAGCATCAAAATAATAATCTTATTTTATATTAAAATAAAATTACATAAAAAATTAGATGTAATATGTTAAAATGTTAATACTTTAGACTCTTGATATAATATGTATTAATTACTGGTTATATTTTATCTTTCTTAATCAAACTCTCAATATAAAAAACATAATCGATATGTTTGTTTTATGTATCTTAATTAATTATATACCAACAATATTGTAAGATACCATTCTATTTTTTTTTAATTTCTACTAATTAGTATTGAAATTGAATCATAATTTTTAATTATTTACTTATTGATTTTAAGTTAGTTAATACTATTGATATTCAGTTATTAATATCATAAGTGGTGTTTTTATTTTTGATTTTAAATTATTAATTTTTAAAACAAAAATACACATATGAACTTCCGTAATTATTATACCGAATCAATCATAAATTAAAATATATATTAATTAATATGTGATTTATTTTTGTATTTCTTGAGTTGATGATTAATATTTTTATATTAATTTAGATTGTCATTTTGATTACTTAATTTACTATTATTTTATTACATACTAATTAAATAATATAAACTCAGATAATCTTTATATTATTATATTCTTTTATAAGTTAGAGCAAGTTAAGTCAAAATATTTATGTACATAATCTTTTAATTTTATTGTCCATCTTAATATAAAAGATTAAGTCAAAAATTTTACTATATAATTTATTTCCTTAATTATAATTCGTATACCATTTTTAGTCATACTATAACTAAATAAAAATTAATCAATATATGCTATGCAGTTATTTCTCATCTAATAATATTTTTTCATTTGTCATGCCTTCTTAGAGGATGATCCTTGATATTTTCCAATATTTTTATAGTACTAATATGATTATAGTTATAGTATTATACAAAATAAAAATTAATCAATATGTTATGTAGTTATTCTCATTTAATAATAATTTTCTATTAGTCATGCCTCCTTAGAAGATGAAACTTAGAATTTTTCCATATTTTTATAGTATTGTATTGATTGATTTCCGTATATTAATTCAGATTGTCATTTTGATCAATTAATTTATTATTTTTGTATTACATACTAATTAAAAAATATAAATTTTTGATAATCTTAATACTCCTTTCGTTTCTTTTCAAATGTTCTATTTGCTTTTAGGTATCATTCCTCTATCACTCTTAATTTGTATTTTATTCTTAATCCATGCATTAAAACATAGTCAAATGATATCTTGTTTATCCTTATAGTTGGCAGTACATACTAAAATTAGTTAAGAAATTGCTAATAATTAGTATGTAAATGTGCGAAGGACGATTGAAGGTAGTAAATTGAACAATATCTAGCATTTCTGTAGATCATGTAAATTGTTTCATATAGCTTCTTGCACAGTCAGCACTGTAGTAACCTGTCTGATAGTTGAAGTAAAAGGCAATGCTCAATCTGTAGAATTTTTTGTTTCAGTTTCTACAATTTTGTCAAGCTACTTTTGGTTTGTCATTCCTATCAGGAAAACTCATAGTAGGATGGTAAACTTGTTTCTGTTATTCTCTTTATGGAGGAATCATTCTCCGTACCTCACCACAATGACAACTGAATAATCCTTACTGGTGTTTTAATTTTCTTGATTGATGGTCATGTGTCTTATTATTTTAATACCAATAAACTCTAGTGCATTTATTAGTATGAAAATGAAAATTTGAAGCTAGTAGAGACCAACCTTCTTTTGGATGGATGGGAGATAGTGAAAATCGGTTTCATATACTAGCAAATATGCACACCTTTAAACACAAAAAGAAGTTCCAAAGAAGGAAAAACATTTAGGGGGTTTGTGTCTCATGGTGTACCATATTTGGGCGTTTCACAATCCCATAACTCTTTTACATCATAACCACCATTGAGTGCCCACCTTAACTAATATGGTACACCTCGAAACACAAAAAGAAGACCAATCTTATATATGTGAAGTTGCACATAATGTTTACTGCCAAGATTAATTGAAAACCACCTATTTATTAATAAATATTAAGTTTATAATGGGCTCAGCCCATAAGTGAAGATGTAATATAGAAAAATAAGAATTAGGTTAGGTTTGGGAATATAAAGTAACCGCATGACCTTTTCTTCCTCATTTGATTAGGGATGATCATGGGTTGGGTGAACGTCAGATCTAACTAGACTCAGACCCAGATCTTTTAATTTTTGGTGGATCCATATCCGGATTCGGATTATTAGGATCTTAAAATTTTGGACTCAAACTCAGTCCCCCTGAGTCTGATGGGTCTAAATTCCTAAATGGGTCTTGATTTAATTATTCAAATTTAAACTATTTAAAATTTTTTGGAGCTAACTCTTCTGATAAATTTTCTTCTCTCAGGGACCTGTTAGGATCAACATATCGGTTCCCAATGTTGATGAAGGAAACTTGAAGGGTCAAGTTTTGGAAATTACCATGTCTCTAAGTGAAACTGTTGGTAGCCTGAAAAAAAAAAGTTTTTGGGGAGATTCAACTTCCGGCGAACAAACAGAAGTTAAGTGGAAAGGCTGGTTTTCTCAAGGACAATCTGAAACTCGCGTATTACAATATTGGAGATGGTGAGACGTTGATACTTTCTTTGAGGGAGCGTGGTGGCAGAAAGAGATGAGCAAATTACATTGGTCAAACTGTGAAAGGCCTTTTTTGGAATACTTCGTAAAAGATCTCCATATAATATGTTTCGTTCTTGAGTATTTCCAAATCAAAATTGTTACTTGGATATTTTTGTGTTCATGTATCCTAAGTTTGATATTACAGCTTGATTATCTTTGGCACTAATCTGTTTCTATTTGTCTTTGCAGCTGATCCACTTGTGCTCTCAAGTAGTAATGTCATAATTCTGACCTAACTTTTCTTCTAGAGTAACAGCCATCAGTAATGTACTCTGGTGGTTTACTGTTGTTTTGATTGCTTCCTGGTTATCTGACTTTTTAATTTATTATTGTTGATACACTTGGAGAGGTTTTTCTTGGTGATTGGGCTACTTGTAGGGACGATGACAGTCTACTCACTGTGGGAGAGATTCCTGTTTTTTGTCGACAGATCTTCTGGGAAACCTGTTTTGTGTGCGGCACTGTGTCATGTTCTCACGTAAATTTTGCTCGCCCTGAGACTACTGAACTATATGTAGTGCTTTCCTTGTATGCTATTTGATTTGAATAGTTGCCATTTAGCTCTTATGATTAGCCAACTGAATAAAGTGTTGAGCTTGTTGTGGGAGTTATTGATATTTTTCTGTTTATCTTTGAGCAGAGAAGTTACCCTTTAAGGGGCTTTTGCAGACTTGCATCTGAAATCCCAGGCTTCTATTATGATACCAGAGGAAG
Source organism: Amaranthus tricolor (assembly GCF_026212465.1). Taxonomy (NCBI): domain Eukaryota; kingdom Viridiplantae; phylum Streptophyta; class Magnoliopsida; order Caryophyllales; family Amaranthaceae; genus Amaranthus; species Amaranthus tricolor. The sequence goes on along the minus strand of NC_080057.1, from coordinate 19,400,004 downwards.
GTAGGAAAAAGGGTTCTGGAACATTTTCTTTACCAATAGATGAAATTGTTTAGCAAACCCTGAAATCTGGTTTTGTTTTGCTGTAGATATACGTTGGCTTATGACTGCTCTTCGTGGAGTAAGAAGGTCCATTCTAGTATGATGATGAACCTCTAGGCTCTAGGTTCTTCTGTATTATATAGTTGAAGTACTTTTAGAGGGGAAAAATGGGGCAAAAGTTATCTGTCTTGTGTATTAAAAGGTCGATTCTACGTTGGAACTACAAAATGATAGAAGCTAAAACGGATAGCCAGCAGGGGAGAAAATAACCAAGATATATTAGAGGTCGCAAAATTCATCTATCTATTGCCGAATCTTTATGTTTTGACTCGTTGCCCTGTATGTTTTTGCCTGTTTTTGAAACCATTCTCGCATTCGCCACATTTCCCTTGAATATCTGAGCTTTCGTAGCAAGTGCTCGTAAGTTGGATAATTAACTTGGATGTTGCTGAGAGTTCTATCTTGTGTGGAGGCTCAATTTATTTGAAGGAACTAGTTTACTCGTCCATACACGTATACAAAGTAGTTTGCAATGAGTCTGTGACGAATCAATATCTTGTATTGGGTGCGATGATCTCCTAAGATATTCCATAGTTTAAGCCTTAATCATTTGTAACTTTGGTTGTTGTTAGATTGTGTATTGCGGTTATATGTATACGTATAGCGGTTATTTAGTATAACAGTTGGTGTGGCAATATGGCAGTTATTTAGGAGCAGTTTAGGAACAGTTATTTTAGAATTCCTATATATATTATCAACATTACAGATGAATGAATACAACACAGAAACAATAAACCCCAAACTTGGTGTTAAACCAAAAATCATTTAAACCAAAAATCATGGTATCAAAGCAGCAACGATTCTAAGTCGTTTTTGCAGCCTCATCACATACCGATTAACCTACTTTTAACACAAAAATAACCCAAAATTGGCAGGTGAATCGAGGACTGCCGTTGCACCAGATCAACCAGTCACAATGGGGCAGTTGTTGCAACTGTTCAAACAGTTAAACACCAACACACTGCCTACAGAAAACACGACTAGCACCCACACTCTCACAATATCAGAGAAATTAACAAACCAAAACTACACAAAATGGTCCAAGCTGATGCACTTAGCCATTAGTGGACGAGATCGTCTCGGTCACATCATCGACGACCCACCATCCACAAATGACCCAGCGTACAACCAATGGACCAGACGTGATTCGATTGTTATCTCATGGATTTTGGAGAATATAGATTCTGATCTAATGAACCAGTATCTTGATTTCCCAACAGCTAAAGCATTGTGGCAACGGATTGAGACACTTTATAGTAGTGGGAGAGACGACCTGCAAATATTCGATTTAACAGTCAAAGCCAGCAAGGAACAGAATCAATTGAGACATATTACAGCAAGTTACTCATGATATGGAAAGAAATCGACAAGAGGCAACCAAATCCAATGAAAGATCCAGACGATATCATTGTTTATAATCAACTAATTCAAAAAAATCGATTGTACCAGTTTTTAGCAGGGATTCATCAAACATTTGACAAAGATAGGTGAGACCTGTAACTGTTAGATCCACTCCGAATAGTGGAGGAAGCATATGCAAGTATAAGGAGAGAGGTATTGAGGCGTGGAATCATGAAAACGGAGCCCTCATCAAATCTAGAATCATCGGGCTCCGGTGGAGTTTTTACGGCCAAGGGAAGGACTTACCGGCGAGAGGACGACAAAACTCACCTCAAATGTACCCACTATGGAGGTACAAGGTATACAAAAATGAGTATTTTAAACTCGTAGGGTACCCGGAGTGGTGGCCAGACACCAAGAAAAAGGGGGAAAAGAAACCGGCACGTTTTTTCGATCAGCACCGGACCGGAAAGGTAGCAATGGGATGGAGTACAGAGAGACATGCATCCATGGATGAAGATGAAGGGGAGAAACAAGGCGAAACCAGAGAAGCCATGAACGTACCAGCAGAGGAAGGTACCAGAAGCAAGAAAGAAGGAAGTTCAAACGGCGCAGTAGGGTTAAAAAGGGGGGGGGGGGGTGAGGAAGAAAGGCTCAAAGAGCCTTTAAATAGGGGAAGGGGGTCACGTGCCTCTGATTCCTTGCTCCCACCCTTAAACATTTCGTCCTATTCCAATACTTCATCTTATTTTAAAGAGGGTTGGATCTTTAACTGCGGTGCTACCGATACAATGTCATTTGACCCTAATGATTTTTTGACTCATGACCAACCTAGGAAAGACATCATTAAAACCGCGAATGGGGAAGGGATTAAAGTGAGCGGAGCCGGAACTATTTCTTTCACAAAAAACCTCACTTTAAAAAAATTTTTATTTGTACCTGACCTATCACATAAATTATTATCAGTAAGTCAACTTACGAGAGATCTTGATTGTACGGTTCTCATGAAATCCGGTTGTTGTATTGTGCAGGATGCTCAGACAGGAAAAATAATTGGGCGTGGTATTGAGAGCGATTGACTGTATTACTTGGAAGAGGAGACTTCAAAAGGCAAAGCGGCACTTGTTCGCGGGCCAGAGGAAAGGCAACTATGGCATCGACGTCTGGGACATCCTTCTGTAGGGTATCTAGAAAAACTTTTTCCTAATTTTGTAGGGTTAAAACCTGAGTTTAAGTGTGAAACATGTATTCTTGCAAAGATTCATAAACATTCGTATTCTAATAGCTTGAATAAAGTTGATGTGCCCTTTATGCTTGTTCATTCTGATGTGTGGGGCCCTGCTCCAGTCGTAGGACTACATGGTTTTTCGTACTTTGTTACATTTATTGGTGATTATACCCGCATGAGTTGGATTTATTTCCTTAGACAGAAATCTGAAGTCTTTCATGTATTTGTTGAGTTCTATAATATGATTTGTACCCAATTTCAAACCCAACCCCGCATGCTCCGAACTGATAATGGTAGAGAATATATCAATTCTAACATGGACCTATTTTTTAAACAAAAAGGCCTCATATATCAAACATCTTGTCCTAACACACCCCAACAAAACAGAGTGGCGGAACGGAAAAATCGTACACTTCTTGAGATGACCCGTGCTATTATGCTTGACTCTCGTGTTCCCACTCATCTTTGGTCGGAAGCCATCGTTACTGCCAATTACCTTACCAATAGACTTCCCACTAAGAGTCTCCAATACCACACACCCCTAGCCACCCTCCAAACCCATTTCCCTATACCCTCTACGCATATCTACCTCCTCATATATTTGGGTACACAGTATTCGTTCATTGTCCAGCAAGGGCACGAAACAAATTTGAACCGAGAGCAGTGAAATGTGTTCTTATTGGATATGGTCGCAACCAAAAGGGTTATCGGTGCTATGATCCCTCGACTAGAAAAGTCTATACCACCATGGATTGCGAGTTCATCGAGCATGAGTACTACTATCACCATCTTCGCCGTTTGGGGGAGAAGTATCATGACGACGACGATCTCAGTTGGCTAGTTAGTCCGTGGTTGCCCAACCTTGACCCAAAAGATTAAGTTGACAATGCTACAAAGCACCTCACCAAGATATTCTATCCACTCCTCTACCACTACCAATCCTTTCTGACCATCAGGTAAGTCATACGGCTCTTGATAACATTGTTTCAGCAAGCACTAACAGTGATAATGTGATAGTTGATACTTTGACAGAAGAAATTGCCACAGGCAACACTAACAGTGATACTTTGACTGAGGAAATTGCCACAGATACAGTTGAAACAAGGGACACAGTTGAAACAAGGGGTTATGATACATCATATATGTTACCTCCTCGCTCCAATCGAGGGATTCCTCCAAGAAGATATGATCCTAAGTATGAAGCACAACGTTCGAGATATCCCATTGAGAAGTCGTTCGGATCAGGAAATTTTTCATAGAGTGCCTTAGCATTTAAGGTAACTTTAGATACAACCAAGAGCCCAACTACAGTCGAAGAAGCCCTAATGTCTGCACATTGGAGAAAGGCTATGGAGGAAGAGATTAACGCTCTTAACAAGAGTGGCACATAGGAAAAATGCGTCTTACCGAATGGAAAGAAAGTCGTCGGATGCAGATGGGTGTTCATGATCAAGTACAAGTCAGATGGCACGATTGAAAGGTACAAAGCTCGACTGGTGGCGAAAGGGTACACTCAGACGTATGGAGTTGACTACTCAGAAACCTTCTTCCCAGTTGCTAAACTTGACACAACTCGAGTACTGTTCAGCATTGCAGCAAACTTAGATTGGCCTCTTCACCAATTTGACGTTAAAAACGCCTTTCTTTATGGAGAATTACAGGAGGAAGTCTACATGGAAGTTCCACCAGGATTTAAATCAGGGTTCTCAGAAAATGAGGGGTGCAGATTAAGGAAAGCTTTGTATGGGCTGAAACAGTCTCCTAGAGCATGATTCGGAAGATTCACCTCTGCGATGAAGAGATTTGGTTACCGCAAAAGTAACTCGGATCACACCTTGTTTCTCAGATGAAGAGGAAGGAGAATAACATGTCTGATAATATATGTTGATGAAATGATCATTACCGGGGATGACAAAGAGGAAATAGTCAATCTAAAGGAAAAACTATTCCAAGAATTTGAGATGAAAGACCTTGCTAGACTGAAATACTTTCTAGGGATTGAAGTTTTCAGATCAAACAAAGGAATTTTCATATCCCAGAGGAAGTGTGCTTTAGACCTGTTAACTGAAACAGGGATGTTGGACTGTAAGCCCGTTGAGACACCAATGATGATGAACCATGGACTACAGATGATTGAAGGAGGGAAACTAGCTTATCGAATGCAGTATCAGCACATGGTAGGGAAATTAATCTACTTAGCTCACACAAGGCCTGATATTGCATATGCAGTAGGAGTAGTCAGCCGATTCATGCACAGACCACAGGTTCAGCACATGGACGCAGTTTATAGGATTCTCAAGTACCTCAAAGGATGCCCTGGAAAGGGAATCTTATATCAGAAGAAAGGTCACCTTGATCTTGTGGCATATACAGACGCAGACTGGGCAGGAGACAGAGATGATAGGAAGTCAACGTCAGGCTACTTTACGCTATTAGGAGGAAATCTAGTTACGTGGAGGAGCAAGAAACAAAAGGTGGTTGCTATGTCTAGTGCAGAAGCTGAATTCAGAGGTGTAGCAAAGGGAATCACAGAAGTTCTATGGCTGAGAAAGTTACTAACTGAACTGGGGTTCAACCCTGTGAGGAGTTGTGAGTTATACTGTGATAATCAAGCGGCTATCAACATTTCAGAAAATCCAGTTCAACATGATCGCACAAAACATGTAGAAGTCGACAGACATTTCATAAAGGAGAAATTAGAAGCCCAAGTAATCAAGCTTCCACATGTAAAGTCTAAAGATCAGCTAGCAGACATCCTTACTAAAGCGGTTGGAACTCTGTTCTTTGAAGAAGTTTTATGCAAGTTGGGTGTTGGTGACCCTACGACCCAACTTGAGGGGGAGTGTTAGATTGTGTATTGCGGTTATATGTATACGTATAGTGGTTATTTAGTATAACAGTTGGTGTGGCAATATGGCAGTTATTTAGGAACAGTTTAGGAACAATTATTTTAGAATTCCTGTATATATTATCAACATTACAGATGAATGAATACAACACAAAAAAAATAAACCCCAAACTTGGTGTTAAACCAGAAATCATTTAAACCAAAAATCAGTTGTCTTACCTGTTGGCGAATCCGTAATGTATGATAGAAAAAGTGGAATTCTTGAAATTTAGAGCAAGGGAGGGAAAGATCGAAGATGAACCCAAGAATGGTAAGTTGAGATGGTAGAAAACTAAGAATAGAGGAGGAGAAGGAGATGGAGAAGTCATGTGATCGACCACCGAGAGTTTCAGATTATGAGAGCTCTTTAATTAGTAAATATAGTAAAAAGTGGACTAACTGTGCCATTTATATATATATATATATATATATATATATATATATATATATATATATATATATATATATATATATATATATATATATACTACTTTCTCCATTTTAATTTACTTGCAACGTTTGTTTTTATATGCAGTTCAATACACTAATTCAATCCTTAATATTTCTAAATATGTATAATATAAAATTATAAAAATTTGATATTGATAATTTTTGCAATGAGACGAATCAAACAAGATCTCACTTGATTATGTTTCAACTTTTAGACTAAAAACTAATTATAAATTAAGAGTGATATTATATAGCGTCATTTTTTCTAATGTTGCAAGTATTTTAGAACAAAGAAATTGTTAGTTGAACAAAAAGTTTCAATGAGGTATTATTGTTGTTTTATTAATTTCTATGTTATTAATTAAAGGTTGTTTAGGTTATGTCACGTGAGAAATGACTTTAATTTTAATTTCTAATGTTATTTTGGATGTTATATTATATATATATATATATATATATATATATATATATATATATATATATATATATATATATATATATATATATATATATATATATATATATATATATATATATATATATATATATATATATATCATTAATCAATATATATAGCTTCATCACAATCTTAATACGAATCAAAATTCAATCAAACATGTGATAATAAGTTGATCTGATTCGTTGTCATCCCTAGACCCTAGTTGAGCTATTCACTCTATATGTATGAAAAACATCTCACGGTGAAACTGTCTCACACAAGAATTTTTGTGATGATGATTTGCTGTATTTTAAGGTAAAATTCTACTTAATTATTCTACTAAAAAACCAACTAAAGTTACTAATTTTATAAAGAAAACAATGATATCCAATTCGAAAATCAGAATTTCTAATCAATAACCGTAGGTTGTAAATCCACCATAAAAAAAGACAAAATAAATACCAATAAATTTAAAAAAAAAATTTCTAAATGCTTATCCAATCAAATTATTTTAGTAACGATGATTTTAACTATTTACAAATCACCGTTTCTAACTACCTACGTAAAGTACACTCACACTCTCATCTTCATCGGAATCTTACCCTTCCATTCTCTCTCCTCCACAAGCTTTCTCTCTCCTCTTCAACAATGGATTCTCCACCAATCTACCTCCTCCCACAAGATACCCTCCACATGATTTTCATCAAACTCCCACTTCGTCAAATCATTCTTTGCAGATCAATCTCTAAAACCTTCCAGAACCTTCTTACTTCCTCTTCTTTCCTCCAACTCTTCAATTCCCACCATCCTACTCTCTCTCTCATTGCTCTTCGCCCACCTCACCACCGCACGCGCCACCGTCACGTCCCTACTCTCCCTTTATCTCTTCTCCACGCCTTTGATCCTTTTTCCAATCGATGGCTCAAATTCGACCTCACTTTCCTCCCTTTCACTTCTCTTTCTCCTGTTACTTCCTCATTCGGTAAGATCTACCTCTGGGGTAACTCACCTGAACTCACAACTCGCTCACTCATTGAATGTAACCCGTTAACTCGAACCTTCCGAGTTCTTCCCAAGCTTGGGTCCGCTTGGTCTAAACATGGGTCTGTTTTATCCGGGTCGGGTGGTCGTGTTCTTGTCCTTACCGAACTTGCTACCCTGTATTGGTCCGAATCGCATAATGAAAACAATAATTGGCTAAAATTTTCTTCCAATCTACCGTCGAAACCACGGAGTCCGATTCTAATTGGGACGTCATTGTATGCTTTATGTGATGTAGAATCACCATGGAGGACTTTATGGAAGTTATTTGCGTGTAAATTGCCGGATTCTAAAACAAAATCATTGGGGTGGAGTAGAGTAGAAAAGAATGAATGGGGGGATGTTTTTGATTTATTGAAAAAACCCAGACTAGTAAAAGGAATTGGGAATAAGATATTGATGGTAGGAGGGCTAAAATCCTCGTTTTCATTGAATGCTTCGTGTTCGACTATATTGATATTGAGGTTAGATTTGGAGAGTTTGGAATGGGATGAAGCAGGGAGAATGCCATTAGAAATGTATAAATGTTTTCAAGATTCTTCAAAGTTTAAGGTATTTGGAGGTGGTGATAAGGTTTGTTTTAGTGGTAAGAGGGTTGGGAAGTTGGCATTGTGGGATGAGAATGTTAAAGGGGATGGAAGCTGTGGTGGTTGTCAATGGCGGTGGGTTGAAGGGGGGACTGGTTTTGGAGATGGGCTATTGCGTGGCTTTGCCTTTGATGCTTGCCTTGGTGCCATGGCTTCATTATAGTTCATTGGGGTATGTTTGAATCTCTTATTTTGTTGAAGAATATGATGGTTTTTGTTTGGATTGTGAAATTTTCACTGTGAATTTGATTAATAGTTTTGCTGATTTGTAGTATATATTGCTTAAATTTGCAATTGTTTACATCATTTACATGTGATTTTTTTCATAATTCTCAGTCTAGGCAAGAAGAAAATCCTAATCAATAACCGTGACGAATCACGCAAAAAAAACAAAAGATATAATAATAAAAAATAAAATAAACAAAACATCAAAATTTCCCCTATAAAATTAAGCCACATAGTAGTTATTTACCACTTTTCAAAATAACTATGAGTTATCTATAGGGAATTATCAACATGTTTGAATCTCTTAGGTAAGTAGGTATTATCAACTTGTTCTAGCTAAGACCTGGTGCCTTACATTGTTGGAGTTGTTTAGCTCTTAGTGGTATTGTATATAGTACTATTAGCAATAACAGAGTTCATGATTGTTTTTAGGATTGAAATGGACATTGGGGAGTTTGTTCCCAACTTTTTAGGAATACTACAATTTGTGAGGGACTACCGATTTGGCAGTGAGTAGGTGGATAATTTTGGTAGTGATTAGGAGGTGGATATGGATAAATAGGGAATTGGAGAAGAGAACCCATGTAATAAATGTGTATAAATCAAATCTTCACACATAAATATTTGGAGAGAAAATTATTAGAAAGAACTTAGAAAAATCTAATTGTTGTCAAAAATTATTTAGAATATATTTTTTTGGTTAAAAAGTTCCTAAAAAATTATTTTATTTGTAAAAGATACCTTTTAACGATTTTGATTCAATATTCTGTTGCTACTTTCACGTGAATATCACGTGATATTCCCCTTTAAATCTCACTGTAGGTTCATTTACCGACTATTTGTGATGAACCCTAATTTGTGATTGAAGAAGGTTCATTATTCAAAAATCATGGTCCTTCTTCATCTAAGTTCTTCTCCATCAAACTCCTTTGTGTTCAAGCTTTGAAAATCACTCTTTCTTCATTATGCTGTAACGTTGTTCATCTACTTACCTTATTTTGTCTTTATGGTGTTCTATGTGCAAAGAAGATTTATGGATAAGGGAAAATTCAGGAAGAAGATTCATGACTTGTAAATATTATGACGCATATAGTAAGTGGAGGGGTTGCAATAGATTCAAATGGATTGATGAAAAGAAGGTTGATTGACAAAGGGATAGAATAAATTAACAGTAAAAGTTAATAGGTTCTCTTTGAAAAAAAAAACCCCATGTTTAAGTAGTTTTTTGACAAAAAATAAATGTTCAAGGTAGTTTTTGACAAAAAATCAAATTTTCTAGGTACTTTTAGACAATTTACCCATATTTAGAAGGAAAACATGTTAATCTTCTCCGCGTTCTCTTCCCTTCCTCCCTATCTTATTATCCAAACTCTTAGAGTGAGGATATTGACTAGAGGTGTTCAACAGGTCAGGTCAGGTCAAAAGTTAAACGGGGCAGGGCGGGGCATTTTAAAGCCCGTTTAAATCCGACCCACTTTGACCCGATTTTTAAAAGTTCATAAAATAGTTTTTTATTATACTTTATGGCCCGTTTGATCGACCCACTTATGTATATAATAATATCATTTAAAAATATAAAAAAAGTGGTAATTTTTTTTGCAATTGATTTAATGACCCACCCTAATTGACTCGATCCTCTAATCACCCATTAAAATATGACCCAATCCTTGACCCGTTGAGTTGACCTGCTCCGTTGAACACCTCTAATATTGACATAGTATTTGTACTTGCCAATTCCCATGACGTTATAATTCTTGTCCTGCTACGATTGCTTACAATTTACATCCTTCCCATATGCTGAAAGACTTGTTTCTCTTTGTATTGCACCCCATCAACTTTGATGTTGATGTCGAATCTTTATCAAGTTCGTTTTATAGATATTACCTATTTAGATTTTAGATTTTTAGTTATTATAAATTGACGATGTTTGGGTCGACTTTGTATTGCATCCTTACAATTTACGATCTTTGTATTGCACCCCATCAACTTTGAACTTTCTCGAAACACCTTGGATACCGGAGTTTCATGAAGCTCTTTGCTATTAAAACTTCCGCCTAGCTTTAGGTTTGGGTTGATCATGCCCCGAACTGGCTTGAGGATGTTTTTTTTATCGTACTTTGATTTGATTCATTCTTAGTTTTAGCTTTTCTTTTCAATAAAAAAATAATAATAATAATTCGTCTAGCAATCAATAATCACCAGAAGATGTGGGATTGCTCAAATTAGAGACTTGATTACAATGCTGCTGCTTAACTTTAGTGTTCTTTATTATGCAGGACAATTGGACAAGCTGGGTTGAATTAGAGACTTCAAACTTCAAACTAAATGTGGAGATTTACTGGTAAAATTGCGGATTGAAATAAGTTCCAACTTCATTCTTACATATATTTATTAGTTATATATAAGTTTTTTTTTTATTTTTTTTTATTTTTGCACTTTGTAACACTAAGCTGTGTTATCTAAGATGCATGAAACAACATATACGACACTTCAACGATTTACTGAACTGAAATATACCCATTGTTTTTTTTGAGAGTTCAAATTTATGCTGGTGAAAATTGCTTTTTTTTTGAGCTTTGTATATCTATTATAAAGATGTAATTACAATGTTTGTTTTTAGAGTTCAATCATTGAAATTATAATTTTAGGGTTTTATTTTTTTGTTTCTAAGATGGTGGTGGAGGTGTTGGAGCAATGCTCTTGGGTGGAAATCAAAATAAATTGTAAGTTTAGGGTGGAGGTAGGATGGTGGTGGAGGTGTTAGGGTGGTGAGAGAAAATAAATCGCAAATTTGGGTGGAGGAAGGATAATGGTGGAGGTGTTGGGGTGGAGGGTGGTGGAGATAGGAAAAGGGATGATTAAGTAGGACTTGTGAGTGATCAACTTAAATTAATGAATATTAAGTGAAAGTCAAAATTAATTAGGTTCAGTCAAAGCCTACCTATCAAGTCAATCTTTAATTAGCTTGAATTTGCAAAGTTGTAATTCGAAAAAAAAAATGGCTATAATTCGCAAACTTTAATAATAAAGTATGCAAATTATTCTTAATAATATTGTAAATTTTATGAAAAGTACAATTTTAATTAGTGCTAAACAAACAACAATCAATTCCTCGTGATATAACTATAAAACTAATTTAACGATTAAAAAATATCTCAAAATTGACAATAAAAATGTCAGACTCTAATAGTCAATTTATTTAAAAAATTGCTTTTTCATCTTTTCTATTAGTTTTTACAACCATACCCGAATCCACAATCTCTCTCCCTTCTATTTCTTATCTCAATTATAAGTTTATAACCCAAATTTTCTCCCTCTTCTCAAAATACGCATCCCAATGAATTATAATCAAACTATGTTACTGAAGACTACCCTCCCAAATAATAAGCCCCAACAAAATTAATACTTCTATTAAAAAATTTAAAATAAATCGTAGTAGGTTTCAGGGTCTATTTTCTTCAACAAAACAAACTAAAATAGTTGTAAAATATTTAACTAATAAAACCCTATTTAAAAAGGTGGGAGACAGATTTCGTATGCACTAAAAATTACTAAAATCTCACTAGTCTATTTGAGACAATTTTCGTAAACGTGCATTTTAAGAAAAAGTAAAAATTCAAATTGCTTTTTTTAGATTATAGAGTAGGCCGAAGAACCATGTGTGAGAAGACAAAGACAGTATATGCTCTAACCGAGAAAAAAATATTGTACTTCATACTGGATGACTTGTGACTACACTTAAACACATAATCCCAACATAACTTATTGTCCGTCAACTTCCATTCAAAAATAGAGTATTATCTAAAAGAAATGGTTAATTACTTCAAATAAAATCTAGGAAAAATCCGAATGGAATACAAAACTTGAACTACATTTAGAAGACAAGAACAATAATCTGCAAAATATTGAATCCTCCCACTTAATCGAAAAGACTGAAACCCATATCCTGCAATTTTCAAAAGAAAAATGTACAAGGTGAATATGTAGACAAGTAAAATATTAAACATGATTAAAATAAAATTTTAATTATTTCTTACATCATCGGATTCTTCTTTCTCTTCGACCTTCTTCTCCTCCTTTGCAGGCTCAGCAGCTGCAGCACCGCCTGCACCACCAGCAGGAGCGGCTGCTACTGCAACTCCACCACCTCCAGCAGGAACTGAGGCGAGTTTTTCTCTTCCGGAAGCAATTAATTCTTCAAGATCTTTGCCAGATACCTGGTCAAAGAATAACTGAAGTCTATCTTCATCAGGTTCAATACCAACTGCAAATAGAATATAAAGACGTTAGTCACCACTGTGAGGATAAGTTGGCGAATAAAGTAATCAAAAAGTAATTCCAGAGGGCAACATATGATAAACGAGGATTTAAAACCCAGGATCATCAATTTGAAATCAAAGAACATTCAAATAAAACACAATAGACAATAGCCACTGCCGTGGATCCACTAAACATTTCATATAACTATTCTACAACACACAAAAGACTCGAATTATACGGGTACCCAGAGAACTAGGATCAGGTCATAAGTCATTCAAAAATTTATTTTCTCAAGCACAAAATAGCTAACCCTTGTCCAGACTCGGATTCAACAGGTACCCCTAGAATTAGGGTTGGGACATAAGTCGTTCAAAAGTTTCTTTTCTCAAGCACTAAATATCTAACGCTAAAACCTTCTAAAATGTAATGTGCAACTAGTCTAACCCAGAGCTTTTGTTAGTGAAAACATAATCAGTTCAGTCCATGCTACCAGCTCTTAATAAGAATCATAAATTAGACACTACTGAAATCCAAACCAGTGTAGCAACCACATAATGATAGGAAGAGTAACTCCTTTGCCATCTAAAGTCAATGAGTTCTTTAGTTGTGCTTGCCTAAAAGCAAGATCAATCATCAAAGAAAATAATACTTTCTAGAAACAAATACTATTTGATGATGTTAAAAAAAGTGCAATGTGCACTTCCATAACACACGCCTTAGTTTTGAATTTGATAGCAGTGAGATACAGCGGAAAACGGTCCTAGTGCCGAGAGGAAATGCCAATGCTACCTTAAAAGAAATTCAATCCGATACAAGAAACGTACACAGAAAAGAAAACCGTTAATTTTAAAGTTTTGAAAATGCAAAAAACTTAGGTACATATAACTTTACAACAAAAAAATAGAAGAGTAAAAGAATGTGAGATAAGAAAATGACTAAAACGATAAGATAAGAACAATGGAAAGAAGTTTTTTTTGTTATAATATATAGATTTAGGCTTGAAAAAAATTATTCGGAGAATGTAGTTTCACAAACGTTAATTTAGAGGGAGCAAATGGAAGGTGCAAAAAAGCAAAACTAGCGCATAAAACCATCGTCCTTTCATATCTCAAAACTAAAAGCAATGTATCTAAAGACTACATAGGAGACACGCATTTTAAAACTATGCCACACATCTCAGAGAATGCATGCATTGTGCATAAGGGACTTAGGCAAAATAAAATATTTGAATCTCATTGAGGGGAAATACAGTGCTCAGATGCAAAAAAAAAAAAAAATCAAAAATAGAGCATACTCACTTTGTCCCTCTCATTTAGCATCATTTTTCATTTTAAATTGTCATTCTCATTTTGCATCATTTCTATTATTGGAAAATGACACACCACTTCTAATCTCATCAATACAATTAGACTCTCTTTTAATTCATCCACACAATTTCATCTCTCCTTTCATTTATTAAAAAATATCTATCTTTTTCTTAAAAACAATTCTGGACAGAGGAGTAGTTTGCTAATAATGTGAAATGATGCACAAAGAGCATATTATAGTTCACAAAAGTGTGCACAACCACACTGAAAAATAAATCATGTACTTGGCTCGAGTTCTTAAATGTGTCCACTAAAAACATTTTGATAGTCAAGTTTTCCAGCAGAATAATTCAATAACATTCAAGCAGACTCATTTTTACAACAATGCAGCAAATCCAACAATGCATAATCCTGATTCCTAAATAACCAATTGGAAAACCAAGAAGCAAACCAACACACGTTAGCATTCTCGATGAACTATAGAGAGCAAAGGACCTTAATTTTGGGATTCAGAATGAAAAGCTACTACCTAAAACTCACACAGCACGTGTAATTCACTTAATACCTATATGGCTATACCCAATAGGACATCATACAGGTAGCTTAATCGTATAATATAGTTAATGTGTTCTTGTTTACAGTGTTTTTAATCATTGTTCCCATACCAAATTTATAAGCGCAATTCGCATAGATTAAACGCAAGTAAACACCATAATAGTAAAAAATACCTTTTAAATTTCTTTTTTACTGATAAAATACATGATCATACAAACTTAATTGACTAGGATACATCTTATTCACTAAAATTATCGAATGAACGATGACTAGGTTGTGAAAACATGATTCATACTTCCGATGAACTCATCAATTAGTAATTAGTAAACTTACTGCATCTACACAACAATTTCCACACAAATTCAATCTAAATTTGCAACAAAACTAAAAAAGAAATTAAAAAAAAATTTAAAAAAAAAAACTCAAAATAAATCGATAGATGCGTCAAGTATGATTAAGATAGAAAGAATACCTGATGAAAGGATATCCTTTACATCTTCAACGGTTGGGCTGGATTTTCCTCCTAAAGCAGCCAATAAGTAGGCGCAAACAATCTTCATTCTGCGACACAAATTACAGTGATATAATGTCAATAAAACCAAGAAAACAAGTTGAAATTGGTGAAGGGATTAAAGGAGAAAGATACCTCGATTTGATTTAGGGTTCGATACAGTAGGAATTGGCTAAGACAGTTTTAGCAGGAGTTCGGCTAATTTAGGGTTTCCGAAGAGGAAAAGGGGTTTTAAGACGAGAGGAGGATTTATAGTTCATCTCTAGGGTTTTGATGTTGCAAGGTTTTTGAGATCAGATCTTGTCCGTTGAATTCTTTGACGTTTGCATCCTTAGTTTGGTATTCACAAATTGTTGTGTGAGACCGATTCTAATAGAGAAATAAAACTAAAAAATACAAATTAATAACTAATGTGTAACTACATGCTTACTTGATAAGGTTTTAAAATACCATTAGTAAGGATTTAAAATAGTAAAGTAAGGGTTCACAGCATATTTAGTAGTCAGCTAGTATGTCTCAAGTAGGTATTTAAAATACATCAAATAGGTATTTACAATACCTCAAGTTGAGGTTTTACAACGCATCAAGAAGGATTGTTCAGCTTATCTAAGTTGGGCTTTTGAGTATAACAAGTTGGTGTTCGAAGGGTGCATTCCAATTGGGCTGTGGACGTGTGTGAGGCTGCTGCTACTCTATACGGCATTGAGCTGGCGGTGAGGTTTGGGTATAGCCATGTCCATCTTGAAGGAGACTCCATGATTATAGTGTCGGCAATTGAGAACAAAGTTGAGGGCCTCACCCTATTCATCTCATCTATGATTGTATTTTTGATTTGAGCACGTGTTTGTTGGGTTTTGGTTGTAGTTTTGTCAAAAGAAAGGGCAACATGTTAGTCCACCTAGTAGCTAGAGATTAAGAATATGTTAATGTGTTCAGTAACTAGAGATTAAGAATATGTTAACGTGTTTAGTAGAGTTTTGTCAAAAAAAAATAGGGTTAAAGAAGTGTCAATTAAGGTTTAGAGTACCTCAAATAGGGGTTTGTGATACCTCAAGTAGTGATTAAGTGTATATAAACTACAGATTAAGAATATGTTAACATGTTCAGTAGAGTTTTACATTACAATAAGTTGGGGTTTAGATTATACCAAGTTGTTGTTTATAGAACATCAAGTAAGGGTTTAATATACCTTAAATACGGATCAAGGTCCCAAAATATAATTTACTATTGCTAGGGATAGTCATAACTTTAGGACCTTATTGGACTGGCCCCGAATCCACCTTTTTTTAAGTAACAGGGTCTTATTTTTCCATCGAATTCGGATCGAGTTTGAATTTCAAAAATAAATAACAAATCTGGGTTCGGGTCCAGATCTTCAGACCTAGATCTGAATACAAACCCTAAAAAATATTTAAAAAGTTTTTACGATTGACATTTGAGATAAATCATATCCTGTATGAAATATAAGGGCATAGACTACATAGTTATTGAAACACGCAGACTAGTAACTAATTTACTACAAGTGAATATAGTCTCAAATCTTGTATCATTTAGGGATATTTGACACATGGGATTTTAAGGAGGGAATGAGATTTTGGGTAAAAAAAGTTTAAATTTTTTACTTATTTATTAAAGGGAATGAGAATAAGGAATGAAACTAAAAATTAAGAATGTTTATGTTCCCACGAAAAATGTCTTCCGGGAATTTGAGTTGAGATTTTGATTTTTATCACTTTTATTTAAGTCCCTAACATAACAAATAAGGAATAACACTTTTTTAATCTTAAAAGTCTAATTTTAAAAGTCTCATATTAAAATCTCACAAATTTCATTCCCTCGTGTCAAACACCACCTTAGGGATAAATGGGACCGTCGGAATGTAACCATTAGCTAAATGCACCAGCAAATCATTCAACAAAACTTGAGAAGACCATAGAATCCAGATGATAGCTATTTTTATAATCCATTCCCAAACACTTAACAAATATTAAATATTTGTAAAATATAGTATTAAATCCCTTATAAGAATATGATAAAAAGGGACTTATAAAAGTCTCAAATTTCACGATTCAAGAGATCTTTTTTAGACTCCTTAAGTACCCTAGACCCATTAGATATGATGGGTCTGGGTATATGGTTTTGAAAATTTTAGACCCTTAGGGTATGGTTCCGGTTATGGTTGGACCTGCTATAGACCTGCCCCATGACCATCCCTAACTACTGTATTTACAAATTTTTAATCATGTTTTTTTATATAGAATTTAGGTTTTTTGCATCCTAAGTTTAATCAACTCAAGAGGTAAAGCATTATGTAATTGCGTAGAAGATGTAGATTCGACTCCTACATAAACTATTATTGTTCACAAGTTTAAATTAATTACAGTTTTAGTGACATGATTATCTCTCTTGTACTTGAGGTACTTGAGCTAGGTATCCTAAAACCCTACTTGAGATATTCTAAAACTCTGCTTGAGATTTCTAAATGTCTACTTGAAGTATACTAAATGTCTACTTAAAGTATGTTAAACCCCTACTTGAGGTATCGTAAATGCCTACTTGAAGTATACTAAATGCCTACTTGACATACTGTGAACCTCTATTTAACTTATACTAAATGCCTACGTGTGGTATCGTAAAATCCTACTGAGTAAGTGTGCAGTTACACAAATTAGTTATTATCTTTTTTTAATTAAGCTTTAATGGGCTGGGTTTTCTGAGTGACATCTCCTAAAGAGAAGGTCTTTCACGAGATCAACTATTTAGGATAAGACAAATTCCTTGATTCGATTTTCTTTAGGGGTCAGAAAAATATTATATTTTGATTTGGTTTTACAAATTCTTTGATCTGCATCTCGTTTTTAGATATCTAATTTGAATTCTAGTTTTCAAAAATATTCAATTTGATATTCGATTTCGAAAATCGGATTGTTTAATTATTTGTTTATTGAAAACTGGATAGTTTGTAATTTGCAAAACCAAATCATCAGATATTTGATTTTTCAATTTTTAATTTTTTAATGTTATATTTTTTAGATGTAAAAAACTCTACTTAGGTTGTTTAACATAAATATTTATAATTTTCAATTACAACCAATGTCTTATTTAGGTTACATTAAATAATCAAAAAAAATAAATTTTAAAATTTATTTGAAAATTTAATTAGTAAATATTATCTTTAATTAGTAAAAATCACTTGCAATAATTAAAAATGAGTTTTAATCTGAAAAATTGGTTACAGTTTATAACTACATCTCAATCATAATTAGTAAAAATCAACATCCATCAGTTAAATTAAAAACAAGTAGTAAAAAGAAGTTTTAATTAATAAAATTCATTTTTAATCAATAAAAATTATTTAATCTAAAAAGGGATTGTATAACTTATTAATTACTATCTATTTCCATTATACTTAATACATTTGGCTTTTTACGCAATCCAATGTGTCATATTGATCTTTTATATATTGAACACGCAAATCTAAAATTAGAAAAATTTAATATTATAAAAGTATCCGTTTAAACGAATCAAATAAGATATAAAAATTGTCCTAATCAATCCAATCTTGTCCATTTATTTTTTAATAATCTCACTTTTTAAAATTTTTAAATAATCCGAGCTTAGCATAATTTTGTTGCAAATGGACCTTTGTTGTAACGAACCAGTTACAACCGGTAAATCCCTTTTCCTTTTAACTTATATTCAAACACATTTCATTTTTCTAATTAAAAAATCTCTTTTACCTTTATTAAAGTCCCCATCTACCTCTTCCTTTTCATTTTAGATACGAATAAAAATTCTCACCAACTGTTGAACCTTTCTTCGTTATTTGCAACTTTGCTTTGAAACAATGCTCACATATCACATAATTTCTAAATATTAAACCAACACTTCGAGAATCTTTTAAAACTATTAAGATTTACACTAAATTAAAGATGTAAAGTTTTTTTTTTTCTCTCTCCATGGAAGCAAGCTTATAAAGAAGAAGGAAGATGACCTGTTAAATGTAATAGCTTGTAGTAACCTGAAATAGCCTATTTGTTTTTTCGAGGCTCCATTTGCAACAAAATGATGGCAAAGCTTGGATTATTTAAAATTTTCAAAACGTGAGACTATTCACAGGTAATGAGCAATAGGTTGGATTATTATTTAAGATAATGTTTCCTGCATAAAATAAGCTTGAACGATAAATAATGCTAACAATTGTAATTAGCGAGTACTTCAAAACGGAAAAAATATTAATTAATTTAGAATTTTTAAACTATATTCTCAAAATGATTTTATTAAACTTTAAATATTTTGATTAAAGAAAGAAAGATAAGTGGAACTGTGTACAAAAGTATAAATTTTTATTAAAAAAAGGAAAAAAATAAAAAGTAAAAATAAAAAATCGTGTATTCAGTATCCAATCAGAGAAATTGGATAACAATTTCAACTTTTTGAAATCGAATATTTAGATTCAAATCGATCTGGTATTTAATTTGGAACACCACTATCTTTAAAAAAATTTGAAATTAAAAATTCACTTTTGAAGAATCAGGTTGTCTTAATTGTAGTAACTATTATGTTTCTCAAACAAGATTTTAAGATTAAATCTCATTTAATCCCTTTTAAAAATCTATTTCGACTTATTTTCTGAAAATTTCATCTTTTACCTATTTGGTTTTAAAGCACTCTAATCTGTTATAACCTCTTGAATAGGTATATTGAGTTGTGGTTCATGATGTCATTTGTTCGTATTAGGTATTTTTAAATACATAATTAGATTGACTTAACCACTTTCAAGGCAACCTCGGTAAAGTGTCAGTTTCTAATAAAAATCCTTAAAGCAAAATGAAAGAAAAAAGTCTTCTTCATAAGAGGTTAATTTTGATTTTTAATAAGTAATTGACAAAATAAAAAAGACAGACTCTATATTATAATTATCATTACATATGTAGACGTGTATACTTTTTAATTGATAATAAAACTTACCAAAATATGCGGAATGAGTTGAGGTATTTAACTAAAATAAAAAAATTTTACAAATATTTTTTACGTTCTACTGGACAACATTACTGAGTAGAAGAATTGGGCAGTTGGGCCCATTTTAGCTATAAACCCTAGGAAAATTGCCATCTTGCCTAATGTCAGAAACGACCTTAACTTCATGTATGAGAAATATGATTATCACAAATTGTTGAGAGAGACGATCTCTCCAAAAGATGCATTACATATATAGACTAAATAACTCAATTATAAAACTTAAAGACGAAATAAAAATATGAGCTTTATATTTTGAGGTTGTCTCTCTATGAAATAGTCTCTCACAAGAGTAGCTGTATAATTATAGGCTGAAATCCCATGTTGAGTGTATTTCTTAAAACCAAATCCTTGAGCCATGATATCCTCGTTACCTTTTTATGCATGCCAATGTCCAAACACCACATATAAATGAGAGAGGGAGAAGGGAATGAGTAGTTTGATGTGCTTTTTTGAATGAAAAGGAATGATGACATAATAAGCTTGTTTCACAAAGAGTGAGAGAACAATCAAAAAGAAATGATGGGAAGTTGTTCTATCAAGAGTAACAATGGCCAAAGAGGGAACAAGTCGTCATATGCATTGGTGGTGGTGCTAGCGTTTGTCGCAACAATTCTCGGTGTCATGGTAGTCCACAAGGTGCGAGAAAAACGCATCTTTACTCTCCTCGTCAAGGATAAACACCAACAACTTGTTACCCTCAATCTTCTTTTTCAGGTGAAGTTTATTAATACGTTTCTCTTTGTTAGAGATGTTTTTCATTTTGATCGGTTTTGGTTTATGTAGTCTCATCCCATTATGTCAAATCTTTGGATTATTCCTATAACATTACTTACTATACGCTAATTACCTTTCCTCTTGCGGAGTTGCAGAGAGAAAAAGAGTTGAATCAAGAAGCTCGTAAGAAAATTGAGGAGATGAAAACCAAAGTGTACTCGCTAAAAACGCAGAAGCAGGAGCTGGATAAAAAGGTAACGCAAATGGAATCAACGATTTCATCTCTAATGGATGAAAGAAAGGTAATTCGATTGGCGCTCAAGAAGAAAAAGAACGAGTTTAAAATGCTTGCAACTAGGGAGAATCCGGAGGGTGTAGATATGTTTCAGATTACGGCTTTGAAGAACATAATAAAGATGAAAGATGAAGAAATTCGAGCTCTAAAGAAAAAGCACACAGAAAATGCTAAAGGATTACAAGGTAGCAGTAATTCTTCTGGCAAAGGAACGTTAGATTCAGCAAAGACGAGCGGAATCAGGCTCAACGAGGAACAACAGAAAAGTGGCGAGAATCAGTCAGTTGAATGGTCAAATGATTCTGAAACCCGAAAAGAGTTCAACCTCGAAGATCACCCTAGAAATCTTAATCAGACTGTCGAAGTTGGCCATTCCAGGGAGGAAGAAACAAAGAACGAGCAACAAGGAAGTTTAACAAGCACAAAGGAAGGAAGTTATGAGCATGTTAAAAATCAAATGCAGTCTGAAGGTGCAAAGGAAAGGAAACAGATTTCTGATGAAAACAGCAAACAATTACAAGACCGAAAAGTGAATGCAGAACATAACATGGAAGTGAGGTACGAGAATGATAAGGAACAAGAATATGAAGATGATGAGGCTGAAGAAGACACTCATCAACTAGAAATAGATAGAGATGATATCACAACATATTTGGAAACAAATGTTGAGGAGGCCGACTCAGACGAGCCTGAATTTTAAGCTAATAACTCGAAATCACCAGCAACTGTAAGACTTTTGTCACGACAGTGCAGTACTGCGTTAGTCTAAAAATAGATAATACCAATGAACATATCAATGATAAAAATGGCTTTACGTAGATAATTCTCTTATTTTTCCTGCTTTTGTAGGTCAAATAATGAACATATCAAGATGGCTCTAATGCATCTAAAATGCAGCTCCAAATATATTGTAGATCAAAAAGATAAAGATATAAATACCTTTTATATTCCTTCGCTCGTTGTGTAATAAGTTGACAACATGTTGAGTTCATCCATTGAGAGGTGTTTGTTCTAGCGCCCATGCCAGCCGTCAACTCCTTGCAGTCGTCAAGTTCACTGAAGATTATTTCAAAGACGCTTTTTAGATTTTTGAACTGTAGAAATTAGTGAACTTCGTGATCAAATTTATGGTCATTTGAAGTTATTAAATGACTTATCTATAACAAAACTGCTACAAGAAATTCAAAAATCTAAGACTACCAAAGAAGTGCCTCAGTCGAATTCCCTCTAACTAGAATGACTTTGCAACCTTAGATACAAGATGCACCGATCTTTGAACACCAAAACTAACCTAAAAGAAATTGAAAACAAACTTCACGAATTAAGTTACTTAAATAGATTTTCGTGATAATTTTGAAACAATTCGAGAACTTCTCAACAATGCATCAGAAGTGAGCGCCTCATCTAGTTCTATTCTTCAGTCTGCTTTGTCCAGGAAAACCATCGTCTAGTTGATGGAGTCTGAGTTGGCTCATCTGGCTTTCTTTTTTCCATTCCCTGCTTTAGAGACTCCAATCTGTTCCTGTATATCATTCGAAAGTTAACAATATAAGCACGGTATTCAAATTTGTGAGCTCAAACTCTTCATTATACGTTAAGCATCAGTGTCAAATTCTCAACACTCGAACATGGTTGGGACACTCCAAGTTTCAAGATTCATCTTAACACTAAAATATAAAGCTTTTTTCACAAAATAACTTATTTTGACAATTGGAAAAATATTCATATGTTGGGGACTTGGGACATTTAAACAAAAAACCAAGTGCAATTATCATAGATTCTGATAAATATACCTCATAATTAAAATATTTTCCCTTTCACTGTAAATCGAAACTGAAACTACTTTTACGCAAAACAGGTGTCGCTCACTATTTATTGCATCACTTGTATATGGACTAAACAATTTTCCCGTGGCGTGGGGGAATACACCCTTACTCATTCTAGATGAAACATGACTTAAGTTTACCTTGTGTCTGAGAGACGCCCATGTAAACTCCATCTTTGGCGAAATCCTTCAATGCCTTCCATTCCACTAGCAAGAATCAAACGCCTGAATTTTTAGCGATAATCAGGTAAGACAAGAACACAAAGCAATGTCTTAAACTCACAATCACATTGTACATTAGGTAGTGTCTCTTCTGATTCAACTCTTCATGGAACTGGGAGCATAAAATGAAGCATCAAATTATGAAATTTCACTTAGTAACAGAAATTGCTTCTAGAAGTAAAGTGCAGAATTACTCCTTGCTTTATTTCCCTCGAAATCACAATTGGAAGTAAATTACTTTTAGACGCAAAAGCATCATGATTTCTACGCTATTTAAACACCTTTGTCAGTCAGCACACACTAAAAAAAGATGCATTAGTGATAAGTATATCCATATGAAGAATTGGGGATGATGAAGAAAAACTATTCTTAGGACTTTATCTAATAGTAATCACAATGATGTTAAATGACAGATGCATTGGTATACAAGAATCAAAGATGTCTCTGGTTGAAAAAGCTATATAAGGAAAAAGAATAAAGGCCATGTGTTCACCTCGCACTATCTTTATACTCCATAATCAGGAACAGGTAAAATATAACAAAACCCAAACTTCTTCTAGAGCCCTTAATGGTGTTTCATATTAACGGGCAGCTAAAGTGGATTACTTTAGTACAAGAATTTTTCTCATATTCGTAACATTTTTTATAGAGAAAACTTCGAAAACTACTGCAAAAACGCCAAAAGACACACATAAAGACGGCGAAGAACAAGAGAAAATCCACGAGGCCAAACAATTGTGTATTCATTACCTTTCTAGTTTTGTGACTTCTGATTCCAGTTCAGCAGCTCTTTCCTTAGCTTGATCAATAGGCATCGATAAGCCTAATTTATGTTCACTATCTTGAAGCCTTTGTCTGATTTCCTTATCCTACAAACTTGCAAATGGGGTGAATAATGAATTGAGTACCAGAATAGACACGTTCACGGAAACTCACTCCTACATGAAAATTATTGTCCCTTCCAAATATTAAGTTACCATTTGAAGATATTCGATAAAAGTCAAATTTGAAACATGATACTTTTATTGAACTACTTTTAACAATATCTACTAGTATAATATTTTGATCTTTGACTACAAAAGACCAAACAAGAAATTTATTTAAGATAAAGTAAGGAAAAGGGATTATTTATAAATATCCCAATAATCTTACTCTTCTTTCTGCACACTGTCGATACAAAGCAATTTCATCTTGACAGAAAGGCTCAATATCATTGATTTGTAAACCTAAAACACAAAAACAAACCACAGCATAAACACATGCCCATCTCAATAAAAAGATGGACAGATTCATCATTCATCATCCAGGAAAAAAAGCTATGTATCTTTATGTTGTCCAAGTATATCAAAATTGCTTGTTGGCAATAGAAGGGCTTAGAAATCACAAACAGGAAGAATTAAGAAATCTTACATAAAAATAGGTTCCTCAGCAAACCATCACACATGTTGACGCCTTCAAGCACATGAGCAGCAATTTCTGGGGGGATGATAGGTGAGGGAGGCCCCGTCATTAAATCATCACCAACCAAAATAGTTTCCTCCATACCTTCCTGCGAATCGACTAGATAGACAAAAAAATATACCCCGAAGTCAACAGCCTTTTTGGAAATCCCGTCAAAAAAATGATAATGAAAAGAATATATTCTTTACATGCTCGCGATAAATGTGTTTAAGTGCGTTTCTCCACAACTCATTATCATTAGAATGTGGTATGTTAGTTGCATCCATCTTTGATCTTAACGTAAAATAACACTAAATCTACAAACTGGGACAAACATCTAAATTGAAAAAAATAGCGATCAGGGTATGTTCTCAGCCTTTGGAAATGTGGTGATTTTTAATTTATGCTCACCCTAGCCTTTCTTTAGGATTGCACTACTCTTAAAATTTTATATTTATTAAACAAAGGCAGAAGAATCACATCTCTTATATACCATCTACATATTCATAATCAAGTTCCACCCATAGAGAGGCAAAATGTAGCAATAACACAATAGGAATTCCGAAAGTCAAAGTTCATTTGAAGTCCTACCAGGTACTGTAGTTCTTTCCCTGGTACATTTAGGTTGATCACCAGCGGGAATGCAAGTCCTTCAAATGCTAATAATATAAAAAATGCTTACCAAACTATTTTTTTAACACCCAAGATAGGAAACTGTCTAAATTCTCACCTGCTAACCTTCGGTATGTTAAAAATATAAAACAAAACAAATGGCCTCTCATTATAGTAGAGCAAAGCCAATCATAAAAACGTTTCCTCGATGCCTATGGCATGTCAAGAAAGAAAATTAATCGTTCAATAGAAGGTAGTTGAATTCTACGTACCATCCATGTTTTGTTTCTGCTCCTGTCAACCGAGGTTAAGACAATGTTTTTTGAGAGGCCACCAGAAACTGAAATGCACCGCAACTCAGTAAAAGACAGAAAACCATTTATCAGCGATACAAAATTATATAAATATGCGATGCAATTCTAGTGATAAAAGTAGCAAAATGAAGGGCAACTGAAAAACACCAACAAACCGAGGAATTTATTACTGCTCAATAACCCCATAATATTCACTATGGTTTGATAGAGGTGTTCTATCGAACCTGTAACCGAACCCAAGGACGGGTTACCAACTCCCACATCTTATTTTAATAAGAACATGATATTTGTCATCCATGGCCATTGCAGAATGAGCAGAAAATTTTTTATTGGGTTTAAAAATTCCATTTTGACTTCGGATCACAATTTTGGGTTCTAGAAGAGGAGTAGATAATGGAGAAGGACGGATAAGATGTGGGCCTAGAAAAAGAGATGGTCCAGGTTGTTGAAGTTGGATGTCACACGTCATGGTGCGAGTCCAAATTAGAAGAGGACATGTATGGGAGCACATTTGGGGGATCATGTATGGGTTGTAGTGTTTGTGAAGTACAAGTATGATGGGAAGCCAATCGTGGAGATTGCATAGACTGTGTGTGATGTAACATAGAAAATGGAAACCCTGTTTCATCAAACATGACATGACAACAAACAATAATTTACACAAATTCTTGTATGAGACAGTCTCACAGTGAAACATGCCTCATACTTGGGTTAAATAACCCAATATTAGAAACTTTTAGCTTATGAACTTCTTGTTTTGAGGTCGTTCACCGTGACACGGTCTCATACAAGACGGGTTGATAATTTTATGTGATGATAAATCATAACATTTATAGCCACGATGATTGGTAGGAAACCCAAAAAAAACACAAGGAGTGGACCGTGGTTGCAACTTATTGATTGGCGTAGATGGAATAAATGAATAACATAAACACTCGAAAACCTGTAAGAATATTTTTTATAAAGAACCTCAAGAGGAGAGTTTTTACTCAATAAATTACTTGGAAGAATATTTAGAAGGTATGTGGTCATTTGCAAAGCATGATGCCAAAACGAAGGGGGAAGAGAAGCATGAGTAAGAAGAGTATGTACGACATTATTAATTGTTCGGATTTTGCGTTCGACTTTTCCATTTTTGATTAACACTCTAGGATTATCAATCAACTCCGGTCTTGAGAAAAAAAAAAGCTATGTATATGAAACAAATCAACCAAAGCAATGAACAACACCACCAATATTTGAATAACACTCTAGGATTATCTATCTAAAATTTGAGCATTACCTCATGAATATTAATTACAAAGTAACATTTTCATAATGTAAAACCCCAAAAATATTCTTGCTTTCTATATAGCAAGGTGATATGAAACCAAAAAAAAAAGATTTGTAATTCCTTATTGTAATGTCAGTGTGATCTTTAGTTAATGGAAACACCAACTATAGGCTGTTCTACTGTCAGCAAATATGTTTACTTCTTTTCTTGATTTGCAACAGATGTTCCTAGAATTGCAGCAATTTTATGAATTATTTTATCAGTAATAACCCCAAAATTATGAGTACTTATCTAAAAACCAGTGTATATGTCTGAGAAATGATAAAGTACAGTGGTAGAACCAAAAATTTAAACTATACAAAAGCTTACAAAAGTTTAAACCAATTCCTTGCTTGCTAGCGATCATGAATCACAAAATGGGCAATACTTCAAAATATAGCATAGAGTAGTGCAACTTGACTAACAAACGTAATTACACTGTTAAGCTTTCAAAGGTAGAAAAGAAAATTTGCTACAAACGTAAAATAATTACTTAAATCAGCAAAATAAATTCTTGACAAAAACTCTAAATCAATTATCTAAACACTTATTTCAAAAAAATTCAAACAAATTACCAAAATCAATTGTAGAATTAAATATGAAAACCTTAATTTATAAATTTACCACCAATTAAGCAAAAAACCCTAAATTGATTAACAAATATGGTTTGGGGTAGTGTAATCATCAATCATGAATCAACAAACAATGTTTAACAATTAACATTCAAACAAATCTATTGCAATTGCACAAATTTAGAACTTTTATGGAAAGAAAAAAAATACATACATGAAGGCGGCAGATTGCCGGTGGCCGGTGGGTCGGTGGCTGAAGCCTGCAGTGATTGCCGGTGGCTGAAGCAGGAAAACCCCTAGAGGATTTTTGAAGGTGAAGTACTGAAGACGAAGTTGCTTTGCTTGCTCAATGCTATATGCGTGAATGGAGAGGAATTTTGAGGGGCACCGGTTAGAACTAATGATTCGCATAAGGAAAAATTACCCTAATAATACGACTTTTTAATAATTTTTCAACAATAATATGAATTTTCAATTAACCACGAATAATACGAAGTTTAACATGTTTTTTCCGCTGGTATATCTGACTGGTTTATAATCGGTAGAAAACGTCATTTATGACCGTTGCACATTAGACTTCATCTCCTTCCTCTATTTCATTCTATTTTGCAAATGTTTTACCTCATTTTCTCACTTTATTCTTCCATTTTAATTACTTCTTCCAACTTCTTCTCATTCTTTTTTTCATTTTCATTTTTAAAGGTAAACTAATTTGATCTTGAACATGTATTCTCCTTCGTCATCTCAAACTAGAACATCAATTGCAAAAGGATTTCCTTTATGTAAACATGGTGTTCATGCTAAATTACAACTAGTCAAAAAAGGAACAAGGGTTGGTGAGAGGTTTTACGGATGTGCATTTTAGCCGGTAAGTATATATTTTTGAATAGCTTTATTTTGTTTTATGGTAATTTTTAATTTTTTTATCAAATAGGGTTTCATGATTTGATTTGAAATGTAGGCACAAGATTGTAAATTTTTTAAGTGGGAGAAAAATGTAGACTATTTCGAGTACACAGACGTTTTTACAATCCTCCATTTTTGGGATTAAAATAAAATTTAGGAATAAATAATGCAATTGAGAAGAATAAACTAACCATAATATGTGTTTTTGTAGCCCGACTATTGCCAGCAGCATGAATGAGAAGAATAATCTTCTTCAATTTGAGTAAACCAGTAGGCAGCAACAGTCTTCTTCAAATTGGAAGCGTGAATGAGAGAGAAGCAGTAAGGAGTGTGTATACCAGCAGCAAGTGTTCTTCAATTTGTCTTCTTTAATTTTATCCAAATTTAGCCGGTTACAGGTAAAAAGTTATACCAGCGGAAAAAACATGTTAAACTTCGTATTATTCGTGGTTAATTGAAAGTTCGTATTATTGTTGGGAAATCAGTGAAAGGTCGTATTATTCAGGGTAATTTTTCCTTTTGAATAATTATATTTAGTTGAGCAACTATCCACGCTTATAAGTGCGGTTAATAAAACTTATACCCACGTTTATTGGCGTGTGTAATTTTAAGCACTTTTTTGTCTACAGCTTGCTTTTTTCCACGCTTATAAGTAAAGATATTTCCCCACATTTTAGTAAGCATGGCTAAATCAAATATTATGCTCACATTTAATCAAACATAGGTAAATAAATGTGGTTAGATGTAACTTTTTTTTTATGAATAGTAAATAAAATACCATCAGCGATGTACAATTTAACTGAAGGAAAATACTACTTTAAAGTATTATCAGGTTTGACGATTTCTTCTCATATTACCAATTGGAACTTCAATCATAATTCCTCTAATCAGTCTATGTATGCTAAATTGCTAAAATATGTTACGACAAAAGAGATAAACAATTCAATCTCTTACTTTATTGAATACTACATATGAATAATTCCTCTAATCGGGCTGGAGTTTTTATTCCTCTCTTATCCATTATAAAACTTTATTTTCTAACAATAAATATTACTCTCTCTATTCTCATATGATATTCTTATAACCTATATATGATATTCTTATAACTTATATTAACGAGAATCAAAATAAGTTGAATATTTTAAATAATGAAGATATTATTTTATTCAACAATAAAGTTAATAGAAAAAAAATAAAGATCATAAGCATTAAAAGTATGAATATTATGGGAACCAAAAGCTTAAAAAATGTTAAAATAAGGAAAAATTGTGGAGAACAATCTCTACTTTTTACGTTTTCATGTGAATAACCCATACTTTTGATTATTCATGAATAATCCGAACTTTTCACCTTATTTGCTCACAACAACCCCTTCGAAAATGTGACCGACTACAACAGGTGATAAAGTCGTTTCTAACATGTTCTCTTCCTTCTTTTTGTTGCCATCTTCTTCCCCCTTCTTACTCCATTTCTCCATTGTTAAATCCAAATTTAGGAGAGAGAAAATTCAGTTCATCCCTTTACTTTGTTTTTTTTCTCTTTTTTTTTGCAAAAATGAATTCTCATTCGAAAAATGATAAACCCAAATTTGAAAATGATGATGAAGAATAGCAGCATACACAAGGCAGAACAACACCATTTCCTAATTATGATGAAGAATAACATAAATTCAAAAAATTTGGGGATTACATTCGAAAATTAAACAGAATTTCGCACATTTAAAATAGCAGAAATTTGCAAATACTAATATTGAAACCTCCATGAGAATAACAGCTTACCATTTTTATGAAGAACAACAACAAAAACAACCAGATTCAACCTTCATTCTTTGAATTTGGGGGTGAATTGGGAAGATGCAAATTGGGGGTTTTAGGATGAACCTTAGTTTTGAGGGTGAAATGAATTGGGATGTAATTCAAATTAGCATGGAATTGAATGTTGAAGAAGGTTATTTTGGTAAAGACATTAAACTCAACTTTTCTACCTACTGTAGCCGGTCACAATTTTGGTGGGGGTGTTATGAGCAACTAAGGTGAAAAGTTCGGATTTTTCATGAATAATCAAAAGTAGGGGTTATTCACAGAAAAATGTAAAAAATAAGGATTATTCTCAATAATTTTTTCTTAAAATAAAGTTAATAAGAAGAAGCATGTAAGACCATAAACATTATAAAAATGTTTATGTAAAGACCATAAGCATTATTAAAAATATTAAAGTTAGGGTGACTAAGTCTAAGTATATCAAAAAAATATGATATAAAGAACAATATATAAAAAGAAAATGAATATACAACCTAGTCCTAAGTACTATATATAAGAAAGAATCTTGTATTTTATTTATGTAATTTAATATTATTTTTGCTTTGAAAACATAAAAATTTTATTATACTCTATTAGTTTACCAATTATTCTTTCTTGGAAAGTAAAAATAATAAAATAAAACATTAATTGGTTTTTAATTTATAGATTAGATTCTCTTAAAAAATTAAAATTTCTAATAATAAAAAGAATTTATTAATTTTTATGTACAACTCTAAAGGTCGTAAATATCATTATCCTATATAAAACTACCTAAAATGAAAAGTGAAAACATTAAATAGAATTAGAGGAAGTAAATATTAATTACTCCAAATACCACAATTAATACCCCTATAATCCTAATTATTACTCATTTCTTTTCTTTAATGTTCTTCTCATTTGAAATATTTCACTTTAAGGAGAGATAAATTTAATTAAGATCTTGAGACATATATATTTATAATAAAATATATTTATGTGAGATCTTATTACATTCATCTTAATGTATACTTTTCTTATTATATATTTTTTATAATTTTTTATGATGCACATTTAGAGATATTAAAATTCGAAAATTATTTTGAAAACTATGCAAAAAGTAAATAGCTGGTCTTTGACGAGACGACCTCATAATGAGACCGTCAATTTGGGCCGGTCCAATTCACGCGTGTAACAATTTGAGCATTTTTTTCATTTTCTTGACATTTTTCAATTTTGATCTTTTAAAGGTATCAATTTTGACCTTAAAGGTATCAATTTTAAAAAATGATAACTTTAAGGTCAAAATTGATAAATGCCCAGAAAATTAAAATGTTATTACATACGCGTAAAATGAGCCGGACTACATTCGTCTTAACTTGTGATGGTCTCGTCTAAATTTTTTTGAAAAGCAATTGGAAAGAATAAATCTTGAGCACAATTCCTTCAACAATCACACCTTGATAACAACCATGTATTGAACAAATATAAATAAAAATAACATATTACAAATAACATATTAAACATTTTTGACTAAACCATTACAAAATAACATATTACAAATCATGTATTGAACAAATATAAATAAAAATTTCTGTTTAATTAAACATTTTAATAAATAATAAATTTATTTTTTAATGGTCACTTGAAAACATATTTGACTAAACCAGGAAGATGAATATTCATGAAGTAATCTTCCCAATCAATAGCCTTTGGATCAAAGTAGAAAATGTCTGTTTCTACTCCTCTATTTCTTGCTGCAATTCTTAATTTCTCGGTGTTGCTGTCATCGTATCTACAATAATTTATACAATAATTAAACAAATAATAGTTATTTATATTGTTTCAATTTTATCAGATTTATTTAATATATGTGCATAGGATTAAAAAATATGAAAATTAATCTAAGTATAATAACTTACATGCCCTTGAAGAATAAATATGGCCTGTAAATGTCTATCAACCGCATCACAAAGTTGATTTTTCTTGTTTGTTCCATGAATGTGCCTTTAAAAGATTGGCAAAATGCAATATTTGCTAATTCTAGTGCCTATAAAGAGTTTAAAAAAAACCCAAAATGGGCAATTAACAACTTGTTTTTGAAGAGAAGTAATTAGTTTTTAAGTTACAAGAAATTAGGATAATGAAAACATGTCATTAACATACAATTGAGTAAATTACACTCCTAAGTTTATAATTATCTCACAATAAAAATACATGATTTAGTGTTCATTTTATCTCTTACTTATATTTAATTTATGTATTTAATTTTATATATGGGCCAAGATTATTACGTGTTAAGTTGAGGGAAGGGAAGGGAAGGAAAGATATAGAAGAGAATCAAACACAAACCTTTTACCTAGAAAAAATGATACTTATTCCGATTAAGACAATATCCGACCCCATTCTGATTAAGTACCCATGAACCAAAATTTTATTTTGAATGCAAGATTATTTTTATATATCGTCACTTTTTAAACACGAATGTTATAAAAATGTAAAACAAATTCCATCTTTACTTTAAATTATTAGTAGTTTAAAATTTTAAAAACTAATTGAAAAAAAAAATTCATTTTTACTTTAATAATATTATTTTTATTTTTCAATTATTATCGATATAAAATATATCATGTAGATATATTAAAAACTCTAAAATCACAAGTCTTAAATGACTGTTCACAACAAGGAACTAACTAAACCAAAAGTTTAAACTGATGGTTGAGGCCCCAGAATATGTTATATACTCTAACACGCTCCCTCACACAAGAGCCCTTAATTAGGGTTAAAAGTGTGGATGCAATACATGCCAACCTTATACCTAGCGCTAAATATTCCACTTTAAATGAGGGGTGGTTCATGAGATCCGAACCCGTAATCTCTCGTCACGTTAGCTTTTGATACCACGTCAAGCAACCAACTTAACCAAAAGTTTAAGCTGATGGTTGAAGCCCCAGAATATGTTACATACTCAAACAGTTGTCTTAAGAGTGAAATGTGTTACCTTCAAGGGAAGGAGGTAATGAAGAGTAAGGTATCTCTTGAAGCTATCCATAGAGCCAAGAACCCTAACATGACCAACTTGGATAGGTTTTCCTTCCTTGTTAATCCATGGATGGCGTTGAAAATACTGGTATGCAACTTCATGCAACGTTGAAAATGTTGTTGGGTTTTTAACAGATGATCCAACTTGGTATATCCTTGGATTTCCCTTTTCATTTGCATGTATCATTGCTGCTACTAGAATCGCATTCGATACCATATCACCTGGAATCTGCACTTATTTTATATTTTCGTGTTTTTCTTAGACACACTACGTTTGCTAAACACAATTCACTTTATATATGACGTCCAGTAAAACTTTAAAAAAGTACAAAAGACCAAGTGTTTCAAATAAAAAGAATTTTGTTTCAAATAATTAATCCTTGGTATATGTTTATTATAAGTTTAATATTTTTTATATTTTATAGAAATGGATTATAGAATTTTGATTTAATTATTAATTTTCTGATTTTAAAACATTTAAATTTTAACTTGTTTTTATTTAATATACTTTTCTATTGTATAAATTGTTTTCTTAGTTCATCGACTATTAAACCCCTAGTTTATAAAATTCTAACTTCACCATTGTTTCAAATATGCCCTGTTAGGTAGTCAGTGATAGAAAATTTTTTGACAATTTTATTTGTTATGCTTGTTCTCCTTCAATTAATTTATCTTCTTTACTAAATAAATTTCAACACATTACCATTTAAAAATGTAGTATTAAGTGGTAAACAAATTCTCAAATAAGACGGTCTCATGGTTAGATCAATTCTATTGGGTTGACCCAATGTATACTTACTATTTAAAATGGTCACTTATAGCGTTGAAATGATCACTTACAGTTTTAAAGTGATGATTTTAATAGTCTTAAAATAATCACTTATAATCTTAGAATGATCACTTACAATCTTAAAATGATCAACTAAAAAAATTAGCTAATTATATGAGCTCGTCTCATAATGAGACGCTCTCGTACAAGTCTTGATAAAGTGTTAATGGAAATTGTTAAAAAAAAAAAATTCTTTATTATGGAAATTCTTGAAAATTTACATAAATTATTCTCATTATTCTTTTTGAGTATTAACAACCAAATAAGCCGTTAATAATTGTAACTTACCACATCAACAACAGAATCAGGGTCACCAACAAAGCAAGGCAACCTCCCTTTGCCATATGCAACAGCTAAACTATCAATTGTCCTACAAATACGTACAACCAAACGGGCCGTTAATTATTGTATCTTACCACATCAAATATTTTTTTTTATATGCATGAAGACACAGTAGAAATGAATTACCTAATACCTTCAACCCAACCTGCGAAAGGTTCTTTGAAAGTGCTGGTTACAATTGTAGGACGAAGTATGACAAGAGGGATATCTCCTTTTTCATGCATTAGAAACATCTCTCCTAATGCCTTTGTAAATACATACACATTTGGCCATCCCCAATGCTTTGCCCTGTTTTATCATTTTTAAAACAAACATAAACATAATTATTACTTCTATTTTTTATTTTTTCACAAATTTTTGTATAAAACGGTCAACAAATTCTTGTATGAGACGGTCTCACCGTGAGACGTACCTCATATTTGGCTAAATAGCCTAATAATAGAAACTTTTAGCTTATGGGTTTCATGTTTCAAGGTCGTCTGACCGTAAGACGGTCTCATACAAAATAGACTTTTTTTTTTCCAAAAATTCTATATCAAAAAATTTAAACTTTACAAAATCAAATCATTGTAAAGTCAACAGAAACTCCTGTGAGACGGACTAAGCTGTAATTAGCCTAGACCCGATACAAAATGTTATTTTTTTGAAAAAATTCTAACATACTAATTTCAAGACCTAAAAAATCAATTCCACGACTTAAATTTTATATCCTCGAATTGGTCTTTTAAATCTTGAAAATGTCAAATTTCATGAGTTCCAAATCCTTCAAATTGGTCTTCTATGTTCAGGAATTTGCCTTAAGTTTTAGAATTGATCTATTATATCGTAAAATTGATAAAAAAGAAAATATATACTTCTAATTGGTCACATGGGATAAAATCTCGGTTCTCACCCAAGATTTTGTAAATAACCAGGATTGTAAATAAGAGTGAATTTTAGAAAAAGTTGAGCGAAAAAATAAAAAAAATTAAGCAAATAAGCGAAATTCTAAACTTTTCCCAAAAGTAAGTGTCCAAACCCCAAAGCTGTGCTTTGGAGCTGTTCGCAGTTACTAACTGCGAACAGGTCAAAAAAAGACAAAATAGCTGTTCGCAGTTACTAACTGCGAACAGAAAAAAAAAAAAAAAAAATTTTTTTCTGTTCGCAGTTAGTAACTGCGAACAGCTATTTTGTCTTTTTGCTGTTCGCAGTCTAACTGCGAACAGCTATTTTGTGTTTTTTGAACTGTTCGCAGTTACTAACTGCGAACAGCTCTTTTGTCTTTTATAGCTGTTCGTAGTTAGTAACTGCGAACAGCTCTAAAGCACAACTTTGGGGTTTGGACGCTTACTTTTGGGAAAAGTTTAGAATTTCGCTTATTTGCTTAATTTTTTTTTATTTTTTCGCTCAACTTTTTCTAAAATTCAATAAGAGTCGGGGCCGTCCTCAAATGAAAACAATCCGGGCTGGATTTTGCAATTTGAAAATGGGCTTATACGGGCACTGCTCATTCAATCTGGCCCAACTTGGTCAGCTTTTATAAAAATCACATCTATTAGAAAAGAATGTCTCGTAGTGAGACCGAATACATATGGGCGAACCTATTTTCAATTTTGATGTAAAAGTGATTACTTCTAACATTATAGTAATCATATCAAAATAAAGTATATAATCTTAAATGGATCAAGTATGACCTTTTTAAAAGTGATCAATTCTTTACCCTAAAGTGAGCAATTCAGACCTTAAATTGATCAGTTATATATAAAGTGATCAATTGTAACATTAGAACGGACAATTTTAACTTGATAAGTAACATGTTTAAAAATGATGAAAACCTCAAAGAGATCTATTTAAAGCTTATAGTGCTACATCATAAGTCAACACTTGTACAATGATCAATTATAAGTTAGAATTTTAAACGAGTTCTTTATAATCTTAAAGAAATCAATTATAATCGTCGTAAAAATTGAAATTGAATTGATTTGACAACTATTGTACGAGTAGTCTCAGGGTAACTCAGTCTCTCACAAGATCTACTGTAACAGATGATGACAGTAGAGAATTCTTAACCATCAACAAACGAAATTGCAACTCTGATCCAAAAAGGTACTAATTGCTCATTTAATTAGAGCCTATTTCTTGCCCGCTTCATTATAAGGGGCTTATTTCCACCGTATTTAAAGTTTAACGCATATTAAAAACTTAAATTTTCTTTTCTTTTTTCCATTGAATTATAAAAAATTCAATTGTTGTTTCTACTATATTAGTTCTTGACCTACATTTTTCATTTGATTTGTTATTATTCTATCTACTCATTCTATATTAATTGAAAACTCTTTATTTTATTCTTATTTTATTTTTTTGGATTGGGGGTGCATTATTGCAACCCCTTGTACCAATATTAAGTGCGCCACTATATCAATTATTAGCTTTACAACTAACTTATATTCTTCAATTTATTTGTTTGTTTTGTTTATCTACACTTCTATATCAAAAAGTAAAAAATTAAAAAAAAACAAACAAATTATTGCAAAACCAAAGGAATCAAAAGAGCAAGTCTTTGATTAGTAGCTACCTTTTCTATCTCTATAAGGCTTTTCTTACTTATGTTATCTTTTTATAATATAATATCACCGTTAATGGTAAACTAATCGAATGTTACTTAATTTATTTATTTATATTAAATAGAAAATAGAACTATTTTTTTATGTGTTCGTCGATACCTCATTCTTATTTTTGGTAATAACTTATACTTTTTCTAATGAGCCATTCTAGTGAAAGACCGATGAAATAATTTTAAAATAAGGAGCTCTTATATTAATAATTTGTATTTATTGAATTATTAAACCTGTATAAGTCAGTCTCATCCATGTATGAAGGCCCGTCATAAATTGAGACCGAGACAATCTCATTTAAAAATTTGTTTTTCTTATCTTACCCACATGTAACTTACTTTCAGTCGGTCTCCTGAGAGAAAAGCCATCACATTAAACCTTAATGTCCACTTACTGTATCTTTAATGCCTTATTATATTATCCTTAATGCCTACTTATAATATACTTAATACCCACTAAAAAAGTACTTAAAATGCCTACGTACAATATTCTTAATGTCTATCGAGAAACTCAGCCTACTTATCATATTCTTAATGCCTACTTACAATATCTTTAACACCTACTTACAATATACTTAATACCCACCGCATAAGTACTTAAGTACTTACAATTAGGGGTGTAAATAATTTGGTGAAAAATCGAACACCGAACCAAACCAAATCGAATAAGTAATTTGGTTTGTCTATATTTTAAATTTGGTTTGGTTCTGACTGAATTTTAATTATAATGTTCGGTTCGGACTTTGGACTCGGTCTAGGGTCCAACAAAACCGAAAAAATCGAAATGTTAAAGGCATGTTATATCTTCCATTTGATTTGTTTGAATTTTTGCCCTTATTTTTAGATTTATGTTAAAAGTTTTTTACTTGTTCAAATTTAAAACCCTAAAATTACTAATATCTATTTAGTAGCTTTAGAAAGAATAAGTTTGAAATGATACATGCAAAATTGATTTTCGGTGCAAAATATACAAATCGGTGCAATTTGCTCTATTCAGTTCAATTTGAATTGGTATTTTAAAATTTGGTTCGGTTCAATTTGGATTATAAATATTATATTTTGCTTTTGGAATGAAAATATTAAAATCGAATTTTATTCGGTTTGATTTAGATTTGTATCGAATCCAAACCAAAAATCAAACTTTCACCCCTACTTATAATATTCTAATTGTCTACTTACAATATTCTTAATATCTACCTAGAAACTTACTCTATATTTTTTTTTGCCAACTCAGTTATAAATAATCTTTCAAACATCTCTGAAAAAAATTAATGACTTATTTTTTTTATTCATGTATTTCTCTCACTTATCTGTAAAATATTCCCACTATTGTCATGTTACACTTGTAATTTGTCGTATTTGTTTGAGTGAGATGGAGTGATGTCATTGTTTATAATGATTCGAATCCTTAAATCAGACATAATCAGCTGTTTGTAGTAGACACTCTCCGGTAGTCTCCATCACTATTTAGTTAGATTCGCCAAGCTCCATGTGAATCCATTTATTGGACGGCCACTAGGTGGTATTAGCTTATTTATGTAAATAAATTAATTTAACCAAAAATTTAAATTTAATTTAACCAAATGCTTAAATTTAATTCAATTTAATTGAAATTTGTTAAATAAAAGAAAAAAAAGTATTTCTTTAAAATTTCATGTTCAAATTGGATAAAAGAAGTTTGCTATTAAAGATCATAATTAATTTATTAATTATTTTGACTTTTTACTCGAAAAATCTTATAAATTTTAATACTTTCTCTATTTCTCTGAAATAACACTATTTTACTCAAAAAAACTTATCGATTAAAATCATTACTTAAAAAAAAAACATTTAGTCTTTGTCAGAAATAGGATACTTAAGCTGTTTAGATTCAGTCATTAGTCATTAGTGTCATAGATTGATTGTCATATGCAATCATTCTACGATCATATTAATAATACTCCCTCTAACCCATAATTTTAGCTATATTTTCTATTCGCAAAAACTTGGACGAGATCGTCGCAAGTTAAGACGACGTGTGGGCCGGGCCCATTTCACGCGCGTATAACAACATTTCAATTTTCTGGACATTTATTAGTTTTGACCTTAAAGATATCAATTTTTAAAATTGATACCTTTAAGGTCAAAATTAATACATTTTACAATCAAAATTGAAAAATTAAAACTCAATTTCAACCACACATTTAACTTTTACTTTTCAGTCTCCTAATCTAAACCAATTATTATAGTATCACAAACAAACGAAAAATATAATTCTTAGAAAGTAACAAAACACGAGTAAAACTTTAATGTTGGGACGACAGGAGCACTACATTTTAAACCAAAAAGAAAAGAAAAATCTCACATTTTAATTTAAGATGCCTATCTGGGTCATCGGGTTGATTATGGGTTAGGTGTTTCGGGTCGGTTTGAAAACGAATTTTGTGTCCATATTGTTTTTCACATAATTATAAATCATTTTTAAAGTGGGGTCTAATCGATTTCAATTACAAGATCATGTAAATTTTAGATCATTAAATCTGTTTTGAAAACCTCTACACCAGCTGAGAAAATAGGATTACTATAATACGTAGAAAATAAGAGTTTGTTTTGCATACCTCTCAAGTCCCATGTCCCTCATAACATATTTGATAGCTTCTTCATTAGCACCCTCAGCTTCAAGGTCTTGTAATTTTTCTTTAATAAGCTTTTTCTCAAATTCAAAGTCAAGACCAGGTCTCCCGTTAAGGGTATCACCCTTGTAGTAGGGACTCTCTTGTATTAGTCCTCCCCTTTCACCCGATACATAAGCTGTTAAATAATTAAAATTCTCGCTAATTAGATAATTAAGTAGCATGACCCTAACAAAAATTACTTGCTTAAGCAACATAACTTAATAAAATGTATGTTTCTTTCTTAATTTCGGGAACTTTTTATACGAAATATTGCAAGTAAAAATAATCACAGATGGTAAAAAAATAACGTTTTCTAATCTATGCACTAGGTGCATAGATTTAGTTTATAAAATAGATAAATGTTTTGGAATATAATTTGTAAGAATTATATCAATCTGATTTCAACAAATTTACCCATATGAGTTATGTGCATAGGTGTTTAGTTTACATTTTACAAAATAGGTAAACTCGTTAAAGTATAATTTGTAATATTCTTTAAAATTGATAAGTGTAATAAATTTTTAAAAAATATATTAATTTGATTTTAACAAATTTAGCTATATGCTATATTATAATCAAAATATATAAATCAAGTGCATAGGTTAGAAAAACAGAAACATAAAGTAGAATTTTGTACTAACCTGTTGATACTTGTACTAAAACCTGAAAATTGGTGCATTTCTTAGCAAAATCCAGGACATGCTTAGCTCCAAACGTATTGAGATACAATGATAAATCGTACCTGTGATAATTTTTTTGATGAACACTACCAAATTTTAGAACTTTTTATTGTGAAGAAATAATTAAACTTTTTTTTGAAAGGAAGAAATAATTAAAATTTTGCTTGCTTGATGTTTAATTTTTGATTATCTACTAATCGTATGGAAGTATATGTAATTGCTAGCATGAAATTGCATTAGTAACTTTGATTTTCAAGAAGGATATAGTGCCCAAACTATCCTACGAGTGATCAAAAGTTTAGTAATCCTCTGATTTTTTAATGGATGTTTGTTTTAACAGAAAATATATTAATAGAAATATGTGGTTTGATTGAAAAAAATATAAAGCTAAACAGAGATTAATTAAGTTAGGATAATATAAAGCTTTCTTTATAAGGAAAAAAACTAACTTTTTGGTATTAGATAAAAAAAAAGTGATTGAATTGTCTGAATAATAATAAAGAAAATTCCACGTGGTAATCCCGAGTTTTGGGTTTTTCCACGTGGCAGACAATAAATCCTCATAGTGACCTTAAACATTCAACTTTTCTATATGGTAGACAGAATATTGAATTATTGGTTAAATTAAGTACTCATTTCAACTTGATTATGAAATATGTGACAAATTAGGATGATCGTGACGTCTATTTTTTTGAAAAAAAAAGTCAGTATGTTGGGGAAAATAGCGTAAAGTTAGCAAAAACACTTTCCATTTGACTACAATATAGAAAAGTTGAAAGCTTAAGATCACCACATAGATTAAAACAAATTATTTGTCTACCACGTTAAAAAGCCGATAATTTAGGATTATTATGTGAAATTTCCCTAATATTAAAATATATATGAGGCAAACTGAATTCCATATAAGAAAATAAGATAAAATAAATGGACAATCTAAAAGAAATGAGGCAAATTAAAAACAACAAAATGATAATTATTTGAAAATCAAAGACTAAAGTCAATAAGAAAAATAAATTATATTGTATGTTATAAAGTATGATAATAATTATAATGATAGAAGAAATGCAAGTAGTACATTACAAAAAGGGTACCTCTCATCAAAGTTGGTAGTTGCAGCTAAGTTGACAATAACATCAATTTCCCTCCATAATTGTTCCTTAATATTACATTCTTTAATTCCTAAATCTTCACAAGTAATGTCACCTGCCACCACACTAATCTTTTCTGATATGAAGGAATTAAAGTTTGAACCCATCTTTTGCTTTAGAACCTTGAACAAGGCTTTTCCAATTACCTAATTACACCAAATCAATAAATAATACTTAAGTCATAATTAAATTATGTAAATTAACCAATTAAAAACAACAAATTAACAATTTTTTATACCTAAATTCAATGATTTTCTTTGAAACAAAAATACCAAACAATACCGAGTAACCATTAAACCCAAAATAATAATCGAAAAACACTTAATTATAAGATAATAAATAACTATTATCTATGAATATTATTGACATATATCATACAATATGACTTACACGCATCGTTCTTTCAAATAAAAATAGTATGTTTTAACATATAATTATAAAGTATATATATTAAAAATTTGGACACTAAAAAGATAGGGTCCTGAACCTTCGCTTATGTAGCTCTTGCTATTTAGCCAGCCTTATATATATATATATATATATATATATATGTTAATGCAGAATCGGACTTTTATCACAAGTGTGAAATTAAGTAGAAAACTATTAGATGAACCGCAACCCATGAATATTTGAACATACATGTTCTTTATTTCAAGTTGATCATATGATTATATATCTAGTTTTGAAAATTTTTTGAATTCATCCCAAAGCTAGAAAAGACAAATTCTTAGTTTAGATTGTGAATTAGGTAGATAGGTATATGCAAATAGAAGATAAAATAAATGACATATTTTCAAACATTCCTTAACATCAATAACAAAAACATAAATCATCTATAAGAAGGATCATATTTACCACCTTCTCTTGGTACTTTAATTTGCCTTAATAGCACCAAATAATATACTATTATACTTATTCATTTGCATAATTAATTTTTTTTGCCATTTTTTTGATGTATTGTAATAACTAAATTTATAATTTGATATTCATTTTTTTTCTAAATATTAAGAGAAAAAAATCAATGAAAAATTATTTTTGAAGTTTAAGTAATAGACAATTATCCCTAAAAAAAAAAAAAAACAGAAATAAACAATTAAGACAGACAATTATGACACCTTTAAGTTGTCTAATAATTACTTGGAAAATGCTAACAAACGTCATTTGTGCATTCGGTAAAGAGAATGTAAATTAATTTTAAAAAGTAAATTAGAAATAACTTAAATTTTTCTTATTATTCTTCTTTTTATTTACTTTTACACAGTTTTCAATGTAAATTTTAAATTTCAATACACATTATAAAAAATACATAATAAAAAAGTACATAGTATGACGAATCTAACAGGATCTCACATGAATATATTTTATCTTCTAAATATGTATCAAAAACATTAATTAAATTTCTCGTAAGTATTCCAAATAGAAAGAATATTAGAGAACGAACGGAGTAAGTATTACTTTAACATAAAAACAAATTTGGAATTTACACTAATATATTATTTTTTCAGTAGCGAGGCGGATCCTTTAGTTTTATCTTTCTAGAATATAGAAAAAATATCATTTTTAATAGTAAATTTAAAAGATGGAAGGTACATTGGAAAATAATACTCCAAGTAGAATGTTAGAGTAGGTAGTTATTGAAGCCAACAACCCCCTACTTAATTATTGACCAAAAAGTTACTCCTATATAAAGATGTACCTATGCAATTTATGACAAACTACAAACTAAACTTATTTTGAAGAAAAAAACTATTTATGCAATTACTACGCTATAAATGAAAAGTTAGTAGATATAACATGCAAAATATAAGAGGAAAGTTTAATTTCTGTTTTTTTTCCGTTGCTTATTAGAAAATGTACCAAAAATAGAAACAATTTTCACTACCCTCTAAGATCCTAACTGGAACTTTTTGTGTAATTGTGTCATATGGTGAACAAATACCTAATTTGAACTGCTTGAATTAAACAATGTATTTTTTTTCGTTTCTTTTTATATGTCTCATTTGTTACTATTTATCAATTAGTCTTAATTTGTATATTATTCTTAATTCGTACGTTAAAACATAGTTAAATGAAATCTTGTTTGATTCGTCTCAACATAGGGTTTATTAATATCTAATTTTTATAATTTTTAATTATACATCATTATCGCTATTAATTATTAATTTGTGCATTAACAAACGTGTAAAAAATAAATAAGACATTTGCATGAAACAAAGGAAGTAATATTTATTCTAGATCCATAATATAATCCTATTGGTACTAAGAAACCATATATCAACTTTAAACAAAGACTAGAACAAAACAATAAACATTGTATTGCTCGGTCTTACTAAATTTGCTACCTAAGAGATTTACTCACAAACTAAAAAAGGAATAAAGTGTGTTTTAGAGGGGTATATATATAATTATATATAGATGAGATTATGTCATTTGATAGAGTAATTATAGATTTTAATTTGGAAAAGAAGAATAAATTATCTATAACAATAAAACAATATGCCATATTGTTAGAAACACATGCCAAGTAAAATTGATTGATGCAATGCTATTATTAAATGACTTTTATTTAAGTAAAATTAAAAAAGTTTGACGTACATAATTAATTACTTTTGGTTTATTTGTTTTACATTGTTAGTTATAATTGAAATATTTCATACATGGAGAAAATTTCAAACATGAGTTTTCATGCATATAAAGAAAATAATATTTATTCATATATAATTTTATTGG
The DNA here is from genome assembly GCF_026212465.1 of Amaranthus tricolor. Classification (NCBI taxonomy): domain Eukaryota; kingdom Viridiplantae; phylum Streptophyta; class Magnoliopsida; order Caryophyllales; family Amaranthaceae; genus Amaranthus; species Amaranthus tricolor. Next base: position 19,356,047 of record NC_080057.1, on the reverse strand, counting down.
ATTCATCTCCATGTATGAAATTTTAATAATTATTTTTTTATTCTCTAGAATTATATTTAAAAAATATGCAAAAAGGAAAATGTAACTAACATTTGGAAACCAAAGCTATCTTTGTTATGACTAATTAACAATTTAATTGCCATAGAGAAACTAATGTCAGGTTAAATTTACCTTAAAAAAAACTAATTAGTAAAAATTAGGTTTAATTGGTAAAAATTAATTTTAATCGGTAAAATTAATCTATAATCAGTTTAAATCTGTAAAACTCAGTTATAATTAATAACTAAAATGACTTACAATCAATAAAAATTAATTTCAATAAGTAAAAATCATTATCAATCAGTAAATATCAATTACAATCGGTAAAAACTAATTTTAATCAGTAAAAATTATTAGAATAGGTAAAAACCAATTAAGCAATGATGAAAAACATATATACCTCATTCTGCAATCTTAGTAAAGCTGATTTATTATCTGCTGCCCTAATTAAAAGATAGAGCTTTTTAACATTTGGTTGAGTCCTTAGCACTTTCTCTGCAAATACTAAACAAAAAATAAAAATAAAAAATATACCCATTAAAGTTCCTAAATATCGTAAATCGTAATACCATAACAATCTACTAAATGTTACATAATAGAAATAATTTAAACTCTAAATTTTCACAAAATATATAATATCAATTGCGATAAAATTTTAATCATTAAAAAATTATAATTTTCACAATTTTTTATGACGACATAATATCATGTACCTGATCTCTAAATGGTAATATATTACAATGAGTACTATGAACAAAATAAGATGATAGTAAAGTTAAACCAGCATGTTTATTAATTAAACTTAACTAGAGACTTAATTTCCTAAAAAAAAAATAACTTATTTTTCATTATAATTCCTACTATTAATAACAACAACTAAATAGGTGCTAATGTAAATAATAAGAGACAATTAAATTTAAAAAGAGTGAACATGGTAAAAATAAAAATAGGAGAAATTAAGTAATTAAAAAGAAAATATTAATGTTAAGATGATATTACTTTTTGCTAAAAATCCAGCTCCACCAGTAATTAAAATGGATTTATTTTCCAAGAAATTTAAAACACTAGACATTTCAGTTTTACCAAAATTAATAAAATTAAATAGAGAGAGAATTTGTGATAGAGAGAAGGAGAATTGTGATGAAGAGAGAAAGAGATCTACACGAACAAATTGTTATACGTAAATATGTTGAGTATATGTATATATACTACGATTGATTGGTGATCAGACATTACTACTGAAGCATACATAAGCAATAATTAAATTAATAATAAATAAAATAATAAAAGTATGGTAGAGTATACGCAAGTAATATTACTGGTGGATTATTTGCAGGGGATATATTGACATTTTGGTGGGCTAATTTTGTAGACATTACATGCATAAAGTGAGAACAACCTTTTTGTCTTATGACAATTTTGATTTTGTTTGTGTTTTCGTTTTCTCTCCTATAAGAGAGTAGAGATGCTCATTTCGTCGTTTGGGTCATTGGATTAATTTCGACTTAGTTGTTTCAGGTCGGTTTAAAATTAAATTTTGTTTTTTTAGGACATAATTATAAATACATTTTTCAAGTCGAATAAATGTGCGAACGTTGGGTCTTTTTTGCATAACTCTATAAGTGAGGACTCATTGTCGTGATCTTCATATCATATCATAGAATACCTTCATATCCAATAAATTTCATTGGAATCGAATGGTTAGAGTGACATATAAACCATGCTCATATCTCCTCCAAAGAGATGGCAATTGAGATATGGTTAAATAAAGCACAAAATAAAGAGAGTCTTGTAAAGAAAACGGTGAGTGGTAACAAATACACAATAGAAAAACTATGTGCCGAAACCAACACAATCACACACACATATACACGTCAACTGTTCCATAATAGTTGTTGCATTTTTTCATCCGTTTCACAATACTTGTTATATAATTATAACGTCATCAAGTTACTTATGGAAATTTCTTCTTCGGCCCTACTTTATTCATACTCTATACCTCATTAAGTCTTATACTTTTGTTATTATTAAGGACAATAACAAAAGTGTTTTACTATTGAAAAATCATTTCCTTTGTACTTATGCAAGATCAAAATGGTACAAATACTATGGGAGGTATTATAAAGTAAATAAATACATAAACGTAGAAAAACATAAATAAACAAATAAATGAAATCACATATAAAATCAACAAAATAACAAGATGTGAGCAAAAAACTAAAGGAAAAACGCTAGAAGTCTAAGACACATAAACTGTCTCTCAATACTTTAATCGCTAGTCAGGTTCTCTAAAAGCTGCAGCTCCTACAAGTCTAATTTGATTTTCTCCTACATTTTCTTAGGTCTGCCTCAATTTTCTTAACTTCCACTATAAGGCTTTCTATTGTCCTCATGGTGCATTGATAGTGTTTCTCTTCACATTCCCAAATCATCTCAATCTGTTTATGCACATCTTTGCCGCTAATGAGGCCACTCTTGGCATCTCGTTCAACTTATGGTTTTATATTCCATCCATCTTTGTGAGTTCGCACCACCACTTCAGCATGGGTATCTCTACTACTTTAATTTTATGCTTAATCTTCTAAGCGAGCTAGCATTCTGTGAATATACCAAAGCAAGCCTTATTGCAACTCAATAAAACTTACTTTTTAATCCAATGGGTCAATGTTCTCATCACCTTCAGAAATGATTAATTCACTATCTCCCTGTAACACCCTGAGATTTTCTGACGTCATTAATTAATATTTTAATAACTTTTGGGGATTTTATAATTATGTTAAATTAATTTTCAAGTAGTTTTAATAAATTCCTTTCACATACGAATTTAAATATTAACATATATATATATTAAAAATAAAATTACGATTTCTAAATAAAGAGGTTCAAATCAAAATAATTATTTTATTAAAATGTGTGAGCACACGAACGTGAGTTTCTTGGTTGGGCCTCACAAGAAGATGAACCTAGGTAAACAAATAAATAAGTGTATAAATAAAATAAATAGGATGAGTTAGGGTTTTACGTGGGTATTACTACCTCGCTCACTCAATTCACACGCCTCACTTCCCTCTCTTCTCTTCTCTCTCATATCCCTCTCCTTTACGGTTCAGCAGCAGCCACTGTAGCGCCTCCCTACCAGCAGCCAGCAGCCACCAACTGGCTGCATTCGCCTCCTCATAGTAGCAGCAGTGGCTGCGTTCTCCCCCCACTAACAGCAACTAAGCTGCACCTTAAACAACCACCAGCAACGGCTGTGACGGCCAATTGTGCAGCCTCCACCATCACACACACTCACCACCATACCAACTACTTGCCCCTTCACATCTTCTTGTTTTTAATTAAAATTTATCAAGATTATGAAATGTGTGTTGATTGCATATCAATTTTTATTTAATCTTATTGTGGGTAATATTAAAGATGTTATCTTTGAACAATGAATTGATTAGGGTTTAATTTAGGGATGAAATTTTAATGGTGTGTACTCTTATGTTATATGTTGGTGGTGCGATGATTGATTGGATAATTTCATAATTTGTTTTAAGGCTTAGTCATGTTAGTTATGATTATGATATATTTAGTTAGTAATGATTTTGATTATAGTTGACTATAGAAATGGTTTGGTTGTTTTGGGAGTAGTAGTTGCTAATTGTTGTGACTTGATTGTTGTGAATTACAAGTACTCTTATTAGGTTGTTATTGAAGTCATAATACATAATGTTAGTAAGCCAAGAGCATGATGTCAACTTATCGTCGATGGTTGCTAAAGTTACTTGTCGTGTTTTGATTATAATTCTTTCTAGCTTTGGAGAATGTGACAAATGATATCGCGATTCGATAACTCTAAAATTTGCCTTATTGTTGTATAAGTGTTATATTAAAATTATAAGGCTTAGTCGTGATTAGTTATTTATGGTTAACGCGAATCGATATACTCAAAATTTGTTGATAAAAAGGAACGATTCACATATGCTTTTACTTTGGTGAAAAGACTTATGTTGTGTTGAGTTAATGATTTTGACTTGTACTGAATGAGTTGTATACGTGCTAGAGTAATCGAAAAACTCATGTTGAATAGGTGATAGTGGTTACTTTGGTATTTAGTTGATATGACCAAGTAGTTAAGGGAATTTATTAGTTTTATTCCTAACTTGTATAGGTTTTCAGTTCATAAGAGGAAAATAGAATCTTAGTTGGATGAATTTTGTAACATTTGGTCGTGCAGTGATCCTTTCAAGTACGTACACGCAGTAATTAACCCTTATATACAATTTTCCTTCAAGAGATCAATGTTTATTGTTTATTGTGATAATATGCCTTGTAAACTATGAGGTACTAGTGAATACACTTTATACGAAAAGCTATCGACTATGAAATCCTTACGCTTAGAATAGTTTTAGAGAATGTGAGTGTTAGTAGGAGGCGGGGACCACCCCCCTTATTTATTTTAGAATTGGATTATGCCTTAGTTGGAGTTAGAATGACTTCTTTATAGGTGAATTTCATATTTTGATGAGTGGCTCAGTGGGTTTTGGCATGCTGCTATCCTAGGGCGCTCATTATTAGTCGAAAGTGGAAGTTATTCCCATCTGATAAAGTATTAGATTATGATTAGCTGGCGTGACTCAACTGGATTATGTCCGGTTGATTTATTAGTCCCCTAGCTGAGGTTCGACGGGACCACCGTAAGGGGGGTATGAGCATGCTTGGGTCACTGGGCGCCGGATGGCCGATACCGCCCCTTGACCGAGGTGTTACCATGCGGGCCTTGCAAACCCCAATATGGTGGCCTCTTCACTGGTTTAGAACCCCAGTGTGTTAGTTTTTCCCAAAGGTAGGACCTGAGAGGGTCAGCTGGAGGGGGCATGAGCTCGTACTTTGCCATAGGCGCCGGATGGCCGATAACGCCCTTGGCCGTGTCACTATGCCAGGAAGTAGAAAAAGATCCACTGATAGAAATTTATTCAGTGATAGAAAGTTTATTCATTGATCGAAAGTTATTTAATGAAAGAAGGTTCGTTCTTTGATAGAAAGCTTACACATTGATAGAACATTTACTCTTTGATAGAATATTTACTCATTGATAAAACATCTACTTATTTATAGAATAGTGTATGCTAGTGAGAAGTGTGCCTAAGTTAAGTTACCTCAAGGGTATTAGTCTAGGGGTGTCAAACAGGTCGGGTTGGGTCGTTTTCAGGTTCGGGTCATATATAAATGGGTCATTAGACCCTTGACCTGAACCTGACCCATTTAATTAAATGGGTCAAAAATTGAAACCCCGACCTGATCTGTAGCAGGTCGGGTCAACCTGCTAATGACCCATTTTAACCTGCTTTTTTTTTTCAGGTCATTGAACCATATATTTCAGGTCATTTGACCTATTTGACCCATTTGAAAAATCATTGTGAAAAATATCCATTACCTAAAACTATCAGATTTCGACATCATTTTTACTCAAATCAGAGTCATTGTGCAATGATACCTTCATGGGATCATCACTTAACCCAATTTCAGAATCATCATCAATTGATTTAACAACATCTTTGAAGATAGGTACAGAATTAAAATCAATATACATAATCAAATTATCAGATAATCAGATAATCACAAAGAATGGAACACAAACAAAATCGAAAAAATCAAGCATTAAGAACAATGACAAAAACGCAGTAACAGCAATGAACATTAAAATCAGAAAAAATCGAACAAAAAATTTCAGAAAAATCGGACAACAAAAAAATTCTTACCTTGGCTGAAGGTCAAAGACTCGAAGCACTCGAAGACGAAGTGGAAGGCGCACAGAGAAAAGGAATGAGGAAGGCGCACCGAAAAGGAATGAGGAAGGCGCACAGAGAAGACTGAAGAGGAATGAGGAAGGCGCCGCGCAGAGAAGACTGAAGAGTGAAAGAGGAATGACTGGGAAGAGGAAATAATTTTAGGGTTTATGATTTTCAATTTTTCATTGAGTTACCGTGTTTGGGTTTATGATTTCCATCATTCCATCCCCATTTCGCAGGCCCAACTCCCAAGTGGTCCAATAATGTCTCATATAGTATAATGGGTTAATATCATATAATATGGGTTGACCTGACCTGATTGACCCATTTAATAAATGGGTTAAACAGGTTTTTTTCGGGTTTAAATATTCAACCTGAACCTAACCCATTTAATAAACAGATCAGGTCGGGTTGACCCATTTAATTAATTGGGTCAAAAATCTAAACCCAAACCCGCTAATTTCGGGTCGGTTTCAGATCAGGTTAGTAGGTCGGGTCAGCTTTTGCCAACCCTAGGTATTACAAACTATGATCACACTTACCTTAAGATAGACAAGCTCTATAAGGTCATGTGTTAGGTATTCTGTTAATGCCTTGGTCGAGTTGATACTATACGTGTTTTGCAAGAGTTTATGTTTGAAAAAAGGAGCGTGAAGACCTGCATTCTACCCAAGAACACATGGTTCGGGTTGGAAAACACGTAATGAAATTAAGAAGTATAAGTGGCCGATAAACGGTTACTATCTGTGCTTGCGTTTTACAAAATCATCTAACACTAGTGGAAAAAACCTCGTTTGTTGCGGTTTTTTGGCCATTTTTTGCTGCGGTTTTGGCCCCCAGCCATAGTGATAGCAGCAAATGTCCTACTTTAAATGCTGCGGTTAAAAACGGCAGCAAATAAGAGCATTATTTGCTGCGGTCAGAGGCAAAACCGCAGCAAATAAGGAGGGGTACACTAGTGGAAAAAACCTCTTTTGCTGTGGTTAGGGCTGGCAAAAGCTGACCCAACCTGCTAACCTGATCTGAAACCGACCCGAAATTAGTGGGTTTGGGTTTAGATTTATGACCCAATTAATTAAATGGGTCAACCCGACCTGATATGTTTATTAAATGGGTTAGGTTCAGGTTGAATAATTAAACCCGAAAAAAACCTGTTTAACCCATTTATTAAATGGGTCAATCAGGTCAGGTCGACCCATATTTAACCCATTTGTTAATCCATTGAAAATTTTTTAAAAAGTCATAAAGAAATAAAGAATAAAGATAATTGCAATTGGGACCAGTAATGTATTGTGCCATTGTGGTATTACTGGTATATAAGTCAAAGTCATATGACCCGTCTAGACTCTGGTACATCAAAAACCCTAAAAACTGCGGCGCCTTCTTCCTCAATTCCTCTCCACTATCCAGTCTCCTGCTTCTCTGTGCAACTTCGGAGTGCGCCTTATTCCTTCCCTCTTCTCTGTGACGGCACCAAGGTAAGAATTATTTCTTTGTTTTCCCATCTTTCTATTTTTTTTTGATCGATTTTTTCTGATTTGGATTGTGTTCGTTTTTTTCATTCTTCATAATAATTTGGTTCGTGTTTGTGTTATTTAGGGTTCGATTTTTTCGAATTTGTTGGAGTTTCATTTTTACTAAATTGGTAATTTGCATCTTGTTTTTTATTTCATTTTTCTGTTTCATTTTTATCGATTTTTTCGATTTTTTCGATTTTTCTGTTTGTGTTATGTTTACTCCATTTTTCTTGATGTTTTGCAAGATTCATATTTTTTGTTTCATTTTCTGGGCTTGTTGCTTCATCGATTTTTATTTTACTGTAATCTTTGTGTAATCTGTGTTAATACTGTGTTGATTTTGATTTTGTTTTACTAAACTGGTAATATTTTCTGTTTTGATTTTGATTTTACTCCATTTTTCTTTATTTACTCCATTTTTTGGTTTTCTGACCCAATTTTGATTTTGATGTATAATTTACTGGTATATCAAAAACCCTAAAAATCTAAAACCTAAAAACTGCGGCGCCTTCCTCAAATCCTCTCCACTCTCCAGTCTCCTGCTTGCTGCTTCTCTGTGCGACTTCGGAGTGCGCCTTCTCCTTCCTCTTCTCTGTGGCGGCACCAAGGTAAGAATTATTGATTTATTTTTTTGTTTCCCATTTTTCTGATTTTTTTTTTGATCGATTTTTTTCTGATTTGGATTGTGTTCGATTTTTCTGATTTTTCTGATTTTTCAGTTCAATCTTCTTGATCTTCAATTCAAGCTTGTACTGTGTTCGATTTTCAACTCCATTAATGGATGAAAGTATGTTTACTGTGTTCCATTAATGGATGAAGCTTGTAATGTTTTACAGTGTTAGCCATATATTAGTTTTTATGTTGTAATTTTGTAATATTGTAATTTTGTAATATTGTAATTTTTGGGTCAAATGACCTGAATTATATGGGTTCAATGACCTGAAAAAAAAAGCAGGTTAAATGGGTCATTAGCAGGTTGACCCGACCTGCAACAGATTAGGTCGGGATTTCAATTTTTGACCCATTTAATTAAATGGGTCAGGTTCAGGTCAAGGATCTGTTGACCCATTTATATATGACCCGAACCTGAAAACGACCCAACCCGACCTGTTTGACACCCCTAGCTGCGGTTTTTTTGCCATTATTTGCTGCGGTTTTGGCCCCCAGCAATAGTGATAGCAGCAAATGTCCTACTTTAAATGCTGCGGTCATGGGCAAAAACCGCAGCAAATAATGAGGGTTATTTGCTGCGGTCAAGGGCAAAAACCGCAGCAAATAGCTCTCTTTTTTTTTTTCTTTTTCCGTTTTATTCTTATAATAATGCAATAATAATACAATGTAATAACAGTGATTAATCCAATGATAATCACAGATAATCAACATTATCTCTTTGTAATAATAAACTCTCGCTCGTATATATAATATAATATTATGTACGTACCTATATATATATATAATATATACATTAAAGTATAAAAAATAATCTATACTAATTACAATTTATCAAGGACAAATATTAGCAAGATACGCGGCAATCTTGTCTTTTAATTCGCGCATCTCTTCACTTCTCAAAGGGCGTGTTTCCCTCGGAATGTCGTTTAAAACCTATATATAATATTAAAATAAAAGATTAATATAGAAATAAACATATTAGATTTTAACAATAATATATTTAATTAAGAACGTAACAAATACTTACGGCATCTATATTTTCGACTCCAAAGTCCTTCACGGAATTTATAATATCGTCCATATACTTCAGCGCGTAGTAGCCGCAGTCAACGGAAGAAGAAGGTTGTTGAAAGCACTAAGAGAAAATAGATGTTAGTGTCAAAAACGGTTAAAAACGCATAAAATCGCAACTTAACACGTAAATTCTAGAATATGACAATGATTTTCAATTCTAACAACTTCTACACAATAATATATACCAAACAGTGTTGCGTGCCAAGTTTCGTGCAAAACAAACAAAGTTTGAGCTACTTTACGCGCGAAATTGACAAAAACGCTAAAAAACCCTTAAAATCGCAACTTAACACCTAATTTCTAGCATATGACTATTATTTTCAATTCTAACCATTTCAACACAATAATATATGCCAAATAGTGTTGTGTGCCAAGTTTCCTGCATAACAAACCATGTTTGACCTACTTTACGCGCGAAATTGACACAAAAGCTTAAAAACCCTTAAAATCGCAACTTAACTTCTAATTTCTAGCATATGACTATTATTTTCAATTCTAACCATTTCAACACAATTATAAATGCCAAATAGTGTTGTGTGCCAAGTTTCGTGCATAACAAACCATGTTTGACCTACTTTACGCGCGAAATTGACAAAAACGCTTAAAAACCCTTAAAATCGCAACTTAACTTCTAATTTCTAGCATATGACTATTATTATCAATTCTAACCATTTCAACACGATAATATATGCCAAATAGTGTTGTGTGCCAAGTTTCGTGCATAACAAACCATGTTTGACCTACTTTACGCGCGAAATTGACACAGCAGGAAACTAGTGACCAGACCACCTTGCACGACACGTGGAGACCAAACCTATGCATCCAGGACCTAGGCTAAAGTGGAAATGGAATCTTGGTACTTGGATCTAGCTATCAAGGTCCTAAAACCATTCTAACATTCCCCGTGGACTCCTAGAAGCTGAGCTGAAGGAGGGCTGCTCGACAGTTTGCTAGATCAGAATTTTGTTTAAGTGTTTGTGGTTGTTTCGTGTTCTTTTCATGATCATTTGTAGTTTTTGACTGTGTCATTAATCAAATCTTACGCACAACATTAATCCTTGAATAACCAAGGCCTTAATCAGCCCCGGTTTCGCATCAAAACCAAGTTTGAGTACTTTACGCGCATATCCCCTTTAGAAGGATGTTTTGCGCGCAATATATCTAAATGCTCACTCAAAAAAGCATGGACTTCAGTAATATGATGCAACACATACAAGTGTGCTTGTATAAGGCTGTCTCGAGTAGATGTGACCGATTTGGAGCCAATTGTTCTTTTTCTCTCAAGCCTTCCTTCATGTTGAGAGGTGGGAAGTCCAATAGGCTTTGCCATGGCCAAATACTCGGCTATAAAGTTACTAATCTCATCGCTCACAGTGCCTTGAATCATACTCCCCTCGGGTTGTGCTGGATTCCTCACCTTGTTTTGTAAAACACCCATGTGTCTTTCAAAAGGATAACACCACCTTAAAAAAACTGGAAAATACATCTCAAACTTGCATAAAGTTACAATCACGTCGAGTTGAAGTGCATCAAGTCTAAAGAGATCAAGAACTTTACTACAAATTGTGTTGAAGAACGAACATAGCTCGGTAATAGCATATCTCACATGTTTTGGCAGTATTCCACGAATTGCAATTGGTAAGAACACTTGCATCATTACATGGCAATCGTGAGATTTCATGCTTCCCAACTTCAGCTCACCATTTAGGCTCACAAATCTCTTCATGTTGGATGAGTACCCAGACGGAACCTTACTGCCATACAAACACTCACAAAATGTCCGCTTCTCTGCTTTGGACAATGTGTAGCAAGCTGGAGGCAAATAAACTTTGTCATTACTCATCTTCTTCTTACTACCACCAACTTCATCAGCTCTATTTCTTTTCTTACTCACCTTAACATGTGCCCACAACTTCGGACGAAGACCCTTACATTCAAACCAATCTCACACGGCCCTAACATCTTTTGTCTTACCCGGAATGTTCATGAGAGTCCCGAGTATGGCATCGCATACATTTTTCTCTATATGCATAACGTCAAGACAATACCTAACCTGTAGATCTCTCCAATATGGAAGCTTCCAAAAGATTGATTCTTTTTTCCATAATCGGTCTTCACCCCCTTGCACTTGCCCCGTTTTACCAAATACAGTCTCAACTTCCTTAACCTGTTCATAAACCTCATAACTGGTCAACAGTCGACGAGCTATACGGTCCTCAACCTCCCCGTTGAACAACTTCTTCTTACGATATTGGTGGTCTCGTGGGAGGAACTTTTGATGGTGCATGAATACGTGTTTGCACTTAGGAATCCACGTGGATTCCATGTCATCGATACATATCGGGCATGCTTTCTTCCCTTTGTTCTTATACCCCGATAAGTTGCCATATGCCGGAAAATCATTAACGGTGCATAAAAGCATTGCACGCAAGGTGAACTCCTCATTAGCATATGCATCAAACACTGAAACGCCTTCATCCCACATCTTTTTCAAATCCTCAACGAGAGGTGCAAGATACACATCTATGTCATTGCCAGGTTGTTTAGGACCCGAGATAAGAAGCAAAAGCATTATGTACTTACGCTTCATACACAACCAAGGTGGCAAATTATAGATCACTAAAAGTACCGGCCAAGTACTATGTTGAGAACTAAGATTGCCGAATGGGTTCATTCCATCCGTACACAGTCCGAGCCTTAAATTATGAACCTCATCCCAAAAGTCTTATGCAACCTATCAATACTCTTCCACTCCGGAGAATCAGATGGATGTGTGAGCAAGTGACCTTTCTTCACCCTATCTGCATGCCACCTCAAATTTAACGCATCTTTCTTTATAGAAAACAAGCGCTTGAATCTAGGTATTATTGGAAGATACCACAATACCTTAGCCGGGGGCCCTTTAGCATCCCGAGCCCCTTTACGCTTGTAGCGCGATAACCCACACCTAGGACACTCTTCTAAGTTCTCGTTTTCATTCCAATACAACACACAATCATTCGGACACGCATGATTCTTCTGGTACTCTAACCCGAAAGGACACATGAGCTTTTTGGCATAATATGTCGACTTTGGAAGTTCATTTTCCTCAGGAAGCATCTCACCTAACGCTTCTAATAACATTGTGAAACTAGTGTCACTCCAATTGAACTTTGACTTAATGTTGAAAATTGTCAACACTGCTGTTAGTTTGGTGAACTTTGTACATCCAGGGTACAAAGGCTTTTGAGAAGCCTCTGTCAACAAGTCAAAAACACGAGGACGTTTTCCTAACTCATCCTCGACTCCCTCCATCATCTCATCAACACGATCCACATCCTCATCGACATTCTCTTCATCTGTCTCATACCCATCAACATGATCTACTACATCCTCATTGACATCGGCCACATTATTGACGTCCTCAACAACACTTTTCTCTTTGTAAACTCTCTCCTCACCATGCCAAACCCAAACATGATATTGAGGCCTAAACCCACGTCGAAGTATGTGCTCCCTAAGGATATCAACACTATCTACCTTTGATACATTGCCACAACTGACACATGGGCAATAAAAACCAACTCCCCCAGGCCTAACTTGATGTTCAACCGCAATACTACAAAATTCTAATACGCCATCAATAAATTCCGACGATTCAATGCTTCCATACATTCAAGAACGATCGTTTGTCATCCTAATTAGTGTGATTAATTGATTCAAAACAAAATCAATACACAACTTTTAAACATATATACTTAACGAACTCTAAATAACCACAAAATTAAGTAATAATCATTAATTTAACACTAATTAACCCAAATAATAACACAATGTTTTTTAAACTGTCCAAATGATGTTTATTATAGTAACCATAATGAATATTCATATAAAAACAATAAAAATAAAATCAAAAACTTGGACAACTAATTAACATTCATATCAACAACTCATTCATTTAACCATAAACAACCCTAATTAAACCTAATTTACAAACTAGAAATAAATTATAATAAATTTAAAACATAAAAACCACACACATTGATAAATAAAATGAAGAAATTACTTAAAAATATAACAAAACATGATATATATGATAAATTTAAAACTTAAAAACAACAACAACATACACATCAAAGTATGACAAATTTAAACCTAACTTACAAAATCAAAATGAAAAAGTTACCTTGAATTTCGTGGGTTTTGGTGGGTTGTGTATAACCTATACAATGAAAAAAAATTAGTTTAAAAAAACTAAATCCCTAAAACATAATGAAGGTTGAAGAACTTAAATTAAGCTTGAAAAAATAATACCTTGAAGAACAATAAAAGAAAACCGATATACTGTATATGTGTTCAAAGTTTATGAAAATTCTAAGTTTGAAGTTTAATATGATAATGAACTACAAGAACGGTTTTGAAGAATGATGATGAACAAGAACAGTAGAAGAAAAAAACCGCTGTACTGTATCGAAGTTTATGAAAATTCGATGTTTGAAGTTTGATAATGAACAAGAGAAGTTTGAAGAAGTTTGGAATGGAACGAATTATAAGGAGAACGAAGGAAAACAATATGCGTATTCGTTTAGTGCGTGCAGTATAAGGAAAACGAAGGGGTATTATTTCTCATGAAAATATAAACGTTAAAATATAAAGGGCGCCATTTTAGTAAACTTAATTGCTCCGGTTAAAGACCACAACCGCAGCATTTATTAAAATTCAAGGCCTATTTGCTGCGGGCACAACACAAACCGCAGCATTTTTAAGTTCAACTGAGTATTTGCTGCGGTCAAGGCATAGAACCGCAGCAATTAATGTTTTTTTTTTCTTGTTGTTTTTCCTACTTCATGAAAATTCGATGTTTGAAGTTTGATAATGAACAAGAGAAGTTTGAAGAAGTATGGAATGGAATGAATTATAAGGAGAACGAAGGAAAACAGATGCATGTTCGTTTTGTGAAGCGTTTTTTCAATGGAGAAGATGATGAAGTTTGATGAAGAGCAGATGATGAAGTTTGATGATGAACTAACAAGAACAGTACATAGAAGTTTGAAGTTTGAGTATGGAGAAGATAAACTGCTGTGTTCGTCGTGCGTGTGTTTGTTTGTAGTAATGAAACAAAAGCTTATAAGGGTTTTATGAAAATATAAACGTTAAAGCTGGGCGCCATTATATTTTAATATATACTATTTGATGCGGTCAATGGGATGAACTGCAGCAATTGGGTGTGTTATTTGCTGCGGTCCCAAGCATAACCGCAGTAATTGAGCTTGCAACTGTTTATTTGCTGCGGTTAGGTCCTTAAACCGCAGCAATTGTTTGGTTTTTTTTTCTTATTCTTTTTCCTATTTATTGCTGCGTATATACAATAACCGCAGTAAATAATATGCAGCAAATACGTTTTTTTCCACTGATGTTATGTTGTTTATGCTATAATGCTATCTAGTAGTTGGCCTTATTAGATTTGATGCTAATTACTGACGTGTACGTGTTTGTGTTTATGTTTGATTGTTGATGAATTTCTATGATTGTCCTGCTATGACACATTGGTCTTTGGTCTAATGTCGAGCAGCAGGAGGATTGTAGACAGGCGTAGCAGGTACTGAAGCTTCTTTTACATTGCATTGCATTTGGGGAGAGTGATGAGGGCGAAGCATAACCTGTGTCATACCGCTAACTTTCGATTTTGTAGCTTCTGTTATCTTTTGTAAACTTTGGTTGTATATGATTTGTTATGAGGCCTTGTGTCCTCCCTCGTATATTTGTATTTCCGCTGCGTAGTTTATAACTCTGTATGGTTTTAAGAAGTTAAATCTTTTTAAGACGCAAACGTCGACACTGGAACCACGATCCAAGCTTGGCATGTGGATTTGAGAAGCCGGCGACGAATCATTCCGCTGTGACATAGTTTTGTTAGGCCGTTGGTGCCTTTACTTTGTTAGCTTCTAAATAACTTTTGTTTTCTACAAAGGCGCACAGTTTTAAGGCAGATGTTGCCAAAATTTCCACTCACCTTTTTAAAGTTAATATTTAACGTTTATCCAAATTATTTTCCTTTTCTTTTATGTAACACCCGAATTTCCTCTCGTCCTTTACGGTTTTGGTTTCTTTAAGGGGTCAGAAATTCAGGGGTGTTACACATATCCACCTGCCACGCACATCCAATACCCACCCGTTTCTAGGGGTGTTCAAAAGTACCTGACCCGTCCGATTCGACCCGTCGACCCACTTCATAAATGGCGGGTCAAAAAATAAAAAATTGAAAACTCCGGGTCGGGTCATGGGACGATTTCAAATTCATCCGGGTACCCGTTAATGACCCGCTTAATAGTCAATATATATAGTTATTTTTTTTCAGGGTTTTCACTAGTCTCACATAGGGATGGCCACGGGGCGGGTTACCCGGTCCCGAACCGCTTGAAACCGGATCCGGAACCGGAATCATTCGCGATAGATTCCGAACCGAGGAACCGTGAAACCGCCGGAAAAAAACTGCATGAACCGGACCTAAGATGTAACACCCCGATATTTTCCCGATATTTTCTTCCCGATATATTTAATAATTCACTAATAATATTATTTCTATATATATATTTTATTTATTATTGGGCTTGGTCATGAGATTTGAAATCCTTTTTGGCAATTAGAATTATTTGGGCCCAAACTTTTCCTTAACCCATCTTTTATTTTCAAAAATTAAAAAAAATAAAAAAAAGGAGGGACTCTTGGTGGAGCTTGTAACTCCCTTAGGGTAATGAAGGATCAAGGCATCAATCCCATATAATTAACCCTTCTTAATTCCTAAATTATTTTCATATTGATATCCTTTCAAAATTCCTCCTAATTCACATTCTTAACTCCATCACACTTCATCATTTGGTGTTTTCCTTTACAATTGTAAGTGTAATTCTTAATCTATGTTGAATCTTAAGTTTTAATTTAAAATTCTATGATTATTATATGTTTTATCTTATAATTCATGTTTAATTTATGAATTTAAAATTTCATGTATGATTTTGGGATGTATTTTTCTATCTAAATTGATGAAGAATGTTTCTTTTTAGGGTTTTAGATATGTTTATATGTGTGTGAAGGATTTGTTTGATGGATGATTGTAAAGTATATATATAAAAAAAATGGATGCTCATAGAAAAATGTATGTGGTGTTAGAAATTTATTTTATTGATTAATAGGAGGAATTTATAATGTTGCTAGAGACATATATATAAATATATATGTGATGTGTGTGTGTGTACATTGTGTAAAAAGAATTGTTTTTGAGGAATAAAAATTAATTTCATAGATGATCATGAAAATTATGTAAATATTGTCGTTTAGATTTAATAGGAAATAAAGCATTGAAATTTATATTTTTGTGATAAAAAAAAATGAAATGACAAAATCCCGTAGGTTTGAAAAATGGTGAAAAAAGGTGTTTTTGGAACATTTTTGGCTTTGAAATTAGGTTAAAAATACTTATACTATGTTATAAATTATGAAAATTGATAACCGGGGGTTTTGACGCCTTCCGGACGCAACAGTGAAGTCGGATTTTCAGTTTGACAGTTTTAAATTGCGTTTCTGGACAGATTATGTATGCTGTCCTGTTTTGTGCATTTACCATGTTATAGTATGTGATGGATGTTCATGATGTGTGCGGTATTCTAGGTGTGGGTGTAATTGTATGTGTGTGTTATGGTTGATTTGAGGAAAGTGTGTATGTGTGCTTATTTCCCGAATACGATTGAACCTTGTAGGAAGTCGATTCGTGACCGGGAATTGAATAGGACGCTTGAGAGTTAGTTATCTTGCTTAAGGTATGTACACGCAGCGAAGTTCGCATTTAGTTCGATGTATCATATAATAATGGTATACAAAAGTAAAGTATGGATATATAGTACGAATAATGTTATCTTTCCGAATAAATAATTTTGATACATTGTTTTGATAAGCAGAGGTAGTATGACCTCACTAACCTTAAAAGTGGACGTAGTATGACGTCAATTGGTGGAAATGAATTACTCGCGGTATATGGGGGCATTATGAGCCACCGCGGGGGTATGCATACTTAACCATAGGCACCGAAGTAAGGCGAGTGTCTATGGTAGAGACTTGCTTAGGGGTTAGCTTTCCCTAATGTATTGTCTCACTCTTGAAGTTTGGGGTTTGGTCCGGCAGTATGGCCAGGAAAAGTACAGCAGTATGGCTGACTGACTAATGAATCATTTGAAATTTATTAAAAAGTAAATATTGAACTGTAGCCGACGTATGGTAAGTTGCCATTGTGCTTTATGCTATAATGTTAATGTTATAAGAGATGTTTTTGCTGACGTGTACTTTTGGTCTTAACGACCCTGCGATGATGTTGTTTCCTATCTGGGCAATGACTAGCAGTAAGTTAAGTTGCAGGTCTGGGGAGTGAGGATTGTCCCTTGGAGAAATAAATCGTTAGAATACAGAAGTCTTGATAAGAACTTCTAATAAATTTTAAAGAATATTTGGTTTTATGAGGCGATTTCGTTCTCAAGTTGTAATAAGTAGATTTAATTTTACGTTCTTATCCGCTGCTAAGAATTTCTTTTATCTAGTAGTTTATAATAACACTAATAGAACTCGATCCGCAACCTTTCCTTGTTTTCAAAAATCCATTTTTATAACTGCCTTCTAACATCCTGGTTTGACTCGGACTACATTTACCTTTCTTTAAAAAGGTCGTCTTCTCTTTTCAAAAGATCCGAGTTATTCCGAGATGTTACATAAGAACCGCGGGTTGGAACCGGAACCGGTCCAACGGTTCCATGGAACCGGAACCGGTCCGGGTGAACCGGTCCAACGGTTCCATGGAACCGGAACCGGAACCGGTCCGGGTTAACCGGCCCAGCGGTTCCATGGAACCGGAACCGGAAATATAGCTGTTTCTAACCGTTGCAATTTTTTCTATAAATACCCATCACTTTCAATCATTTTCATTCACAACTCATCTCTTCTCCTACTCTCTCTACTTACGCTCTCTACTTAATTACTTAATTACGCAATTATTCTCTTAAATTACATAATTAGTATTTTAATTATTTCTTAATTTAGTTAATTACATAATTAGTCTATTAATTAATTAATTATTTATTTTTTAATTCTATTATTATTTCAATATTATCATGTCTTCTTTTTTGAAAAAACTCTCTAAAAAGTTACTAAAGTGGCAAAATCATTGGGAGGTTCTAACTCCAAAAGAAAGGCCACTTCAATTTCGTCGTTATCAACAACATCTTCGATTAGTAATTATAATTATGAACCAAATTATTCAGAAGGGTACGACCAAGAATTACACAATTATGCAGAAGAAGTGGAAAGAAAAATACAAATTGATGAAGAAGAAGAACAAGAAGAGGAACCAACGACCCCTATTGGGATACATAATTCTCAACGGTCATCAACAAGATCACATGAAGAACAACTACAACAACAACAACAAAGACAAGCTCGTGGTAAACGAGTCAATTTCCAAACTATCGGTTAGTTTTATAATTTTATTCTTCAAATTGATTAAATTTTAAATTATTATTTATTTATATATTGTGGTATATATCTGAGTATGTCTTTATATTTAAATTTAGATGAAGATGAACTAGTAAGACAACCTTTTCCGGCAATGCCACCTCCTAGTGGTAGAGCTGTTTCACATGTGTAGTCGTATTTTACAAAAGAACCAACCGACAATCCAGATGTTTTCTTATGCACTTGTCAAATTTGTGAAAGTCAAGGAGTAAAGCCCTTAATTAGTTTCATACAATTTCGCCAGAGGTAAATACTTTTTCAGTTTTTTATACGTACATTATATATTCATATTTTATAAAAATTTATTTATTGTGTTTTGTGAATACGTGTTTGGTGGTGGTACGGGATCTTTTAACAAACATTTGGCAAAGAAGCATGGAATCACAAAAGAAACTCATGCAGCAAGCGGCAGCGGGACCACAAGTGGAAGCCGACAGTAGGATATTCCCAGCACAGGTATGCCTTTTATATATAATCGTAATGATATGATTGATGAATTTTCTAAGTATGTAATTTGTGATGAATTGCCATTTAACCATGGTGAAAGTAGGGCATACGAGCGTTACACTAGAAAAAGTTTGCAACCACAATATAGACCAATCCCTAGGAGCACGCTTAAACGATGCACAATTAAATTATATGAATCAATGCGCTATGAATTAGTACAAATGTTTAAATCTTTTAATGGTAGGGTTAGCATAACAACTGATATTTGGTCTGCTCCCCCACATTTAGAATCTTATATGTGTGTAACAGCACATTGGATAGATCAAAATTGTATTATTCAAAAAAAAATAATTGCTTTTGAGACAATGCTAGAAAGACATACGGGTGAAAACATAAAATATAGATTAGTAGAGATATGTAGAGAATGCAACTTATTAGATAAGATATTTTGTTGTTCTACCAATAATGCAACCGCTAACATTAAATGTATGGAACTTTTGTATAACGAACCTGCATTTAGTTTTACCCTTGGGGGTAGCTTATTACACATACGTTGTTGTGCTCATGTAGTTAACTTATCTTGCCAAGCAGGTATAAAACAATTAAGCGATTTATTAGATCCAATTAGAGACATAGTGAAGTGGCTTAGAATTGGACAGATAAAGAGACGATATAAGCGATTATGTGACCAATATCAACTAAAAAAAGTGTATTGGTCATTAAATACTCCTACACGTTGGGGCTCAAATAACGATTTATTAAGAAAAGCGATTGCTTATCGTCCAGTTATAACACAACTTTATAGTGAGTGTACAAATAGTTATATAACTGATGACATATGGGAACTAGCTATAGGTGTACATAAAATATTAGAAGCGTATGACCACGCAACTAAGATTTTTTCATATGTTTACGAACCAAACGTCCACTTAGTAATAAGTGAATGTATTACTATTTTTTATCATCTTCTTAAACATACGCATGATGATACTAACCCTTATTTGAAGCCGATTCTTGGGGATATGATGGATAAGTGGAAGACATATTTTACCGATTTTCCTTATATTTATGGAACTGCAACTATTTTAGACCCATGTTTTAAAACATAAGTCCTTACTAAAGTAATTTGATTTTACTACCAATCCTTATTTTAGATCGCCCGCCTAGTGATGTACAGATAATTATGTTGGAACTTGTAAAAAACTTTTAGCAGAACTTTATGATTACTATGCTAGTGTATATAACCCAAAACGCGATACGTCTAGGCGTGCTAGCGTCTCGGCACGTCCCTCTTATTATAATTCCGTAATAGCTAATATAATGAGCCAAGATGATAGTTTTATAGGATCATCTTCTTCTTCACCCTCCACTGCATATTTAGAATTAGATAGTTATCTAAAACATCACTTTGAAATTGACCAAGGTAGCTATAGTATTTTAGAGTGGTGGAAAGAAAAATCAATAAAATTCCCCATATTATCGAGAATTGCAAAGGATATCCTTGCAATTCCTGCTTCTACAATTGCGTCGGAGTCTGCTTTTAGTGCAGGTAGAAGAGTTTTGGACGAAAAGAGATCTCGTCTTGCTCCACATAGTATTCAAATATGTGTTTGCAAGAAAGATTGGGATCAAGCGGAGATTCGAACACAAGGACTAAGGAATGATGATGATCAATGCGAAGCATGATGATCCATGGATGATGATGGATACATCTGTATCATCGTCAGGAGGAGAATCAGCGGAAGCATCTAACCAACCAGACGATGATGACGAAGACGAATAGGATCAATTGGACAACGATAAATCAACATTCAACAACTACAAATAAAAGGTATGACAAAGAACTACGTGGGCTTTGATTCCTTCGAGATACGTAGACAGCTTAGTATTCCTTTGGGTACTAAGTTCAAGTCCATTTTCTCCCTCTTTTTTTATTAATCATCTTTATCGACATTATCGTTGATTCGTTTCTTATTAATTTATTTTTTTCATTCTTTTTAGTAAATATTTTAATAACGATGACAACTTGACAAGCAATGAATTTCGCTAATAATCAAGTAATGATCAAAAGTACGTCCGCAATATTATAGTATTTTTATATTATATAAATATTTAAAGGAAAAATAAAAATGGAACCGATGGTCCGACCCGCCCGTCCCGCGAGTTGGAACCGCCGGAACCGCCTCATGAACCGCCAAGGAACCGTTTGAAACCGCCCGGAACCGGAACCGTTCGCGACAGGTTCCAAATAAAACCGGAACCGGGTGTAACCGGAACCGGATGGAACCGGAACGGAACCGGCCCAACCCGGACCATGGCCATGCCTAGTCGTAACTTAAAAGTTCATAAAATCATTATAACTGTAAAGTATGATAAATGAAGTGAAGTAATTCTATTAAAACTTAAAATAATATAGTTGTCAAAACCTACACCATATACAACAATTTGATATCTTATGACTCTAGGCAAACAAATAAATTTACCTTTTTATAACTCTATTTCTTTTACGGCCCGTTTGGTACATGGTATTAGAGGGCGGTAATGGTAATAAAATTAAGTAATAAAAAATTTGGTTGTTTGGATGCCTTCAATGGTAATGGATGGTAATAAAATAAGGTAATGAAATTACCAAAAAGGGTCATTTTTATTACCATCAAACAACCTGGTATTAGGTTGTAATGTTAATGAAGTATTACTGTGGTAATAAAATAAGGTAATGTCGTTTCGAGCTGAAGAAAAAAAATAATGAAGAAAAAAAGGTAATGTATGTAATTATCCAAAAAATATTATTATTAAAAAAGAATCATTAGATAGAATAATTTAGATACAATAATGCTTTTAGATACAAATATACAATAATGAAACTAAGAGTCATTACCATTTTTTATTACTAACAACCAAATGCAATCAATGAAATATTATCTTTCATTACCATTCTTTAGTCATGCACACCAAACAAAAGAATCTTCATTACCAATTTTCATATCCATTCCTTCATTACTATTGCCATTACAACATTTCATTTCCATTATTTCAATACCATCAACCAAACGGGCCATTACTACTTTCCCATTTGATATTGTTTTGGACTTCTTCTGTTGTCCTTACCGTAGGTTTCTATGTTTTGATGATTTTTCTTATTTCTTATAGACTTTTCTCGTTACTTGAAAATTTCAAGTCTTCTTTCTCTTCCAAATTATTTACAACTCATCTAGTGAGAGACCGCCTTTTAAAGAGACGACCTCAAAACAAGAAGCTCACATTCTTATTTTCTCTTTGATTAATATTAATTGGACTGTTTAGCCCACATATCTAATACGTCTGTGTAAGACACCGTTTCTCACAATAATTTATAAAGTATTTATACTAATGTTCTTTCTCATTTTAAACTACGAATTAAATGAATATTTTAATATACATATTTGATAATATGAGTTGATCTTATGTGACAAAAGTAACATGTGAATACTTTCTTCATTCATTTCATTAGCTCATTAACCAAAAATATGTAATACAACCTCATTGAGTTTGTAGTTGATACATTAAGGAATTAAACCCCCACACCACATGCTATGAGTTATGAGTTGTAGCCCCCGATCCCAATTCCCATCCAATGTTCACTGAACAAATTCATGTGCGTGAAGACTGATGAGAGTAATAGCAAGCACTTAGCAATACACAATGAAAATGTCGACCTTGTAAGCTTTTGACCATTTTAAATAATCAATTGATATAGCGCTTTAAAACTGATTCGATGATCTGATATTTACCATATTTCATAACCGAATACAAATTCACCCAACTTCTAAATTAATTTAAAATATGTAAAACAATATGGCGCAAGAACGAATTTAAGCCCACCTGAAAGAAACCAAACCCCTTTTTAAACCTTCGGTGGCTTAGGGCGAGATTAAAAATAAGGGCTTATATAGAAGATTAAAAATAGGGGCCTTATGTGGAAGATTAAAAACCCATCATTTGAATATAAAGCCTTAGGTGGAAGATAATGAGAGAAAAAACTTAATGTTCAAGAATGCTCCAATTCATCCCAATCTTCTAATTAGTTTGAAATATCTTTCAAATTTACTTGTTATCCAGATAAATATGGAAATTTTCCCCTTTTTTCTTGAAATTGTATAGAGCATTTGAAGAGTTTTGCCATTTTATTTTTTTAAACCATCATAGAAATTAGGAAATGCAAAAGTTTTCATTTAGGTTTGGAAGAAAAGCCGTGTAAATCTTCCTAATTGATTGCATTTGTTAAACATTTATTATCTTTCCCATTAGTATTCCATTTCACTATGGCATTCTCATTTTTACTTTTTTAATTTTTTTGATATTTTAATTTAAAGACTTAAAGCTATATAATTTTTAAAATATGAGGCCCTGGGCTAGGGATGCAGGCGGGGCGGGTCTAATAGGAGACCCGTCCCATCCCCGCTCCATCGGGGCGGGGATGGGTCCCGGTTTGATGGGTCATGGGGCGGGTACGGGTATAAAATTCATACCCACCGCGGGGATGGGGATGGGTTTTAGGTGATACCCGCCCCATCCCCGCCCCGCCCCGCCTAACGAAATGTACAAATTTTGAGAATTGGAATACCCTAAATTATTTTTCAAATTTCTGAAAACCTTGAATTATTTTCAAATTTTTTTAAAAATTTTAAAAACCCCGTTTTTATATTTCTTTTAAGGTCTAAAATCATGTTTTTTAGAGTAAGGTTTATAATCATGTTTTGTCTATTTTTTATCCTTTTTTCTCAATAAAATTTGTTTATATTCATTACGAGTTGTGTAGAGGTAGGCGATATTAAGTGATGATTAGATGGGGATTTGAAAATAAATATGTGACACAGATGGGTATTAAGCGGGGATTTGACGGGTGGTGGGGCGGGTAAAATGGGTATTAGACGGGGATGGATACCCAGATGGGGATGGGGATGGGGATGGGGATGGTATTAGGTACAAACCCATCGGGGCGGGGACGGGGAAAAAAATTATACCCGCCGCGGGGATGGGGATTGATTTACCAGATGGGGATGGGGATGGTAACGCCAATACCCGCCCCGCCCCGTTTGCATCCCTACCCTGGGCCATTGCCCCACCAGCTCTAGGCTAGATACAGGCCTACCTGAAACATTGATTCGAAATCGACTCGATTATCCGATTGAAAAGCTTTATACTTCATCATAAGTGTATGCCCATGGATGCTATTATAACCTTGCTCCTAGCCATACTACTCTGTTGTCTTTCCATCATTTTAAAGGCTACGTAGTTTAGTCGTTGGTTGGTGGGTGGATGGGAGTAGAGATGAGAAAGCTATGAGTTGTGTTGGATATGAGGTCTTACTCGTGAGGTCAAGGCTTACCCACTTACCTCATGCCTAAACCTTTCAAAATGGTCGGATCCACAATTTTTGGGTTGGTTGATTTCAAATCAGTTAATTTTTAATTGTATTATATTTTAATTGGGTCATTTTCAGATCGATTCATATTCGTTTTTGTTTGAGTTTGGGTTGCCCAACATGTTACATGTTCTTTTAAAATGTTTTATCATTAATATTTTTCCAAAAATTATATGTAATAATAATTATATTTTATTTTCAAGGAAAATATTTTCTAATAAAAATGATTCAAAAAAAAAATATTCACCCAAAGTACAAATGTTGAATACAAACGTATCAAGTCTCGACTAAAAAATGACAACGTTGAATGTAAGAAAATTATAAAAAATCAAAAGGATTGGTTTCGAGCAGTCATATTTGACCTATTTTTTCTGCATATTCATATTGGGTTATTTTTAGATTATGGATCAAAATTTTTTAAGTTACAACCTATAATAACCCACTATTTTCTATCAAATTTTAAGTCTAACTTGAGACCGAGTTAAAATTTAACAAACTTAACCATATCCAACGCTCATATTACACAAGGCAACATATTTTATTAGAAAAAAGTAAGTTTCTTAAATAACTATGATCATATTTCATTTTGTTTATGAAATTTGATTATATATATTCGTGACTAACTTCAAACTTCATTGTTGTTGGATGCCTTGGTCTTCTTAATAATATTAGTAGGTAGGTCTAAGGTAAATATGGTTGTGGTGGATATACTTTGCTGGAAGGTGGTTATGAGGGCTGTTTTTAATTAGGAATTAAGCGATATTGACAGATGCATTGTATATAAGATTTGTATATTCAGTTATTCTCTTGAGTTACCCTTTTCTTTGAGGGGCGTCTCTCAAGTTCAACCTATTAAAGCTTAATGCCTATTTAACGTATTTTTAATGCCTACTTACTTTATCTTAATGCATACTTACAATATCTTAAATGCCTACATACATCATTCTTAATGCCTACTTATAATATTGGAAATATATATATATAATAGGCCGGCTCAATTAGAGATAGTTTTTCAAAGAGATCGTCACTCACAAGAATTTGTGTTGTATATTAGGGAAGGTAAAATGGATTAGTGGATCCTCTATATGCATATACACTAAAAATTTTCATATTCATCATCTATTTACTGTTGGTGGACCATATTAGATATAATTTTCATACCCATATATGCCCTTATGAGTAAATATTCAAGCTCATCCCTACACAACTAGGTATACCTGGCCATCACAATTATATATACCTGTCTTATATTTGCCTCATATTTAATCATTGTTTGGGTATAATAGAAAACTAAAAAATATTACTTGTGGATAGGCATGGGCATGTATAAAATAGCATGGATGGCTATAGAGCGGAGCATGTTGGTATGGGGCCAGTAAGACGTCATATTCATCACATACACTATCTATGATAAGTAAGACTTCATACTCATGTTCACCAGTTTACACATCAAATTCATACCGATATATCTGCTTCAACTGGGGCGGATATGATGCGAAATCCGTAAAATTTTATCCGCTGTCATCCTAACCAATATAAATAATAGGTAGGTTATGGACAAGTTACAAGTCAAGTAAGTTTGAGTCGAGTCAAATTTGTGCTGCAACAAAAAATATTAACACAAAGTAACCAAAAAAATTTGACTAAAAATGTAATAGGTTTCCACAAAAAATGATAATATAGCACTAAAAATTTTGACAAATTTTAAAAACATGGGTCAAAAAGATCGATTTTGAATCATTTTTCGATATTTTTTGGTCATGTTATCTTTGGGACATGGTTCAAAATTTTCGAATTATGACCGTCTAATTTTTGATTGGGCTCCAGATCAATTCTGAATAGGGTCTAAATTTGGCAGATCTAGTTATGGATGACGAAAAAATTTAGATGGATAATGATACTCTTAGTATGCATTAATTTTTTGTTGATATGGGTTTAACATGTTAACCTAAATCAGTGAGATAAAAAAATCATGAATTTTAATCTGTTCCATCTATCAATACAAATTAAAATATTTAATATCATGTATGAAAATGAGTTATTATAGAGAAATATTTGATAAATAACTAATAGCTGACTTATTAATCTCGGGATACTTAAGGGTGTTTGGTTACACATTTTGTGCGACTTGTATTTTTTTTTTTTAATTTTTTTTTATTATTATTATTATTAATATTGTGGTTGTTATTATTATTATTAAATTATTATTTTTGTTTTAATTATTATTGTTAAAATTGATGTAAGAAAGAAAGCATAAAATTTTATTATTAAAGGAAACCCAAAATACAAATATTGGCTAGATTATAGAAATTAGGAGTTTATAAATTACTCCAATACAGAAAACCTTAGCCAAAACAAATTTTTTTGGGATGATGCAAAACTAATGCCCAAGACTCCTTTTATAAGGAGAAGAATAACAAGCCTTTGTTATTCTTCCGATGTGGGATAATTATAAACATTAATCTTCCAATGTGGGATAATGAAAAACATTAATCTTTCAATGTGGGATAATGACAAACATCAATCTTCCAATGTGGGATTCAAGATATAACCTTACATTGGAAAATTGATGTTTGTCATTATCCCACATTGGAAGATTAATGTTTTTCATTATCCCACATTGGAAGATTAATGTTTATCATTATCCCACATCGGAAGAATAACAAAGGCTTGTTATTCTTCTCCTTATAAAAGGAGTCTTGGGCATTAGTTTTGCATCATCCAAAAAAATTTGTTTTGGCTAAGGTTTTATGTATTGGAGTAATTTATAAACTCTTATTTTCTATAATCTAGCCAATATTTGTATTTTGGGTTTCTTTTAGTAATAAAATTTTTCTCTCCTCTGCATGTGGACTTAGTCGACACATTATCGGTGAACCACGTAAATTCTGTGTGTTTTGTGTTTGTCAATTTTTATGCTTTCTTTCTTACATCAGTTATAACAATAATAATTAAAACAAAAATAATAATTTAATAATAATAATAATAACAACAACATTAATAATAATAATAATAATAATAATAATAATAAAATTAATAATAATAACCGTAATAATAATAATAATAATAATAATAATAAAATTAATAATAATAAAAAAAAAATATATATATATCAGTCGCACAAAACGTGCGACTGCTTTGTGCGACTGTCAGTCGCACGTTTTGTGCGACTGATATTTTTTTTATAATTTTTTTTTATTATTATTTTTATTATTAATGCTATTATTATTATTATTATTATTATTATTATTAATAACCGTAATAATAATAACCGTTATAATAATAATAATAACCGTAATAATAATAATAATAATAATAATCATAATAATAATAATAATAATAATAATAATAATAATAATAATAACTATGATAATAATAATAACAATAATAATATAAATAAAAATAATTAAAAAAAATTAAAAAAAATGAAAATGAAAATTTATTAACTCAATGGCAAATTTGTAAATTTTTAAAAATCAAGGGCAAATTCGTAATTTCATTAGGAGGGGTGGCGATAAAATGAAAAGGGTGGCGATAAATAATAATGCCCTTAAATTGAAACCTGAACGAAGTAGTTGGTGCTCAAGATTTCAGATCCAACAGCGCACTTTTGGCTAATCTCAAATCTTTTCCAAGTTCAGAGCTCTGACTTCTTTCACTACAACATATATAAGGTGGCCCATTGAATCTTGCCATGTTTTTTTCTTCAGACTTTAGAAACTTGAATCAAAAATTATGGGGAGATAAAATACAAAGTTAAGATAAAAATTTAAAAATAAGGAATAAATTTGTGACCTTTTTTTATTATAATGTTAGCTTTATCAGTTGAAGGTTTCTTGACTGCACGCATTCTCTTTAATCCCTCCTTAGAATGAATAGGTATGCTTTTTTCGACCGTACCCTGTGCAAAATACTAAGAGTGTACTTTACCTTTACCTTTACCTTTTAGCTTTAACACTAAGTTGCACTTTTTTATTTGACTTTATATAGTATCATTACGTATATATTATATTACTTTAATGGGTGGAAAAAAGGTTATAAGTTGTGGTTGTTTTGGACTTTATACTTCAGTTTGAACCTAAGCACATGTAAAAGGATCAAATTGACTTTTTTTTCTACACTAGTTCAAATCGAAGAATATAAGCATACTTTATACTCCAGTTCCTACAAAATCAGAGCAAAAAATTGTATTATATGCTCCGATTTCCTTAGAATCTGAGCATATAATCTCTTTAAAGAGGCTATATGCCACATAGCTGTTTAATGAAACAATATAGAGATGGTGTTGTTTTCGCCAATTTAATGAAGGAGCATATGCTACCAACTAACTACAGGGGTGCTTCAGTAATTTAACGTTATTTTTTAAACCAATTTAATGAAAAAACATTTAATTCTAGATAATAATATTAATGTTCAGTTAAGTTAAACAATATTGTCTTATGTTGTGGAAATTTAAGAAATGTTTCTACCGGTATTTCTTAAAAATTAATTTCTATCATATAGAATATCCATTAAATAAATACTCAAACTAAAACATCCTAATCAAATAAGAGTTCATAAATTTAATTATTACAACTAAATTAAACATAAATTAAAGATAGATAAAAGCTAAAACGCATCAGGCTTTTCTTGAATGAATGGATAATTGATGGAGATGAACTTTTTGTTAAATGAAAGTGAATCGTCATAAATATAAAATAAGTAAAAGCTTAAATGCATCTAATGTATTTTGTCAAAAGTAGAGCTCTTCAAATGTAATCCGAACCGAAAATCTAAACCGAAACTGAAAGTACCGATCCGAAAAATATTCCTTTTTGAGGTTTCTCGTACCATTACCCGCACCAAAGTTGCACCTGAACCAGTTTACAAGCGAAAATTGGAAAATTGAACCCGAAATACGACTAATTTTTATAACTGGCATATAATCGTTAACCGATATCACCCGAACCTAATAGTGACCGCACCAAGTCATATCCGACCCGAATCATACTCGAAACCGAAATCAATCCGGCTAAAACCGTCTTAATCCGAACCAATTTTTACATAGAAGTATGATCGGCTCATACGTAATCATCTTATTACTTAATTTAATAAGTGATAGATATTTTCATAAATTAAGATTTTATAAATACATGGTTTCTTATATCTAGAGTTAATAATCAATGGTCAATGTTTATTCAATTATTTATTTATTTTGAATCAAATTAGATGAAAAATGATAGAACTTAATTTTAATTTACAGTCAAACAAGTAAAAATAACAAAGTAATAATGCCTAATTGATTTGCATTTTAACTATTTTCCCTTATGTAAAGAGAATCTTATCATTAATTCTATAAAAAATGATTAACAACTTAATTTAATATTGACTCGATCGATAGTATTTAGTAACTCGTAGTCGAATTCTACTTGAAAAAATACTCAAACCCGATTTGTAACCGGTAAAACTGAACCAATTATTAACCGAAGACAACCCGAGACCAATTGACACTCGACTCGAACTTCAACCGATACCAAACCCATAGTTTAAATAATTAATCTTCAACCGAACCGTGACTAACCGACCGACCCCGAGTGTGACACGTTGTAACATGTATCCGAAAAATAACCGATCTGAAATACAATCGATCCGAATGATATCCGTTTGAAACCGACCCAATCACCCAAATGAACACCCTTATCAAAAAGTAACACATTTTCATGTAAGAAGTAACACCCTTTTCTGAATTTTTTCTTTGAAAAAGCAAGTTTTTTTTGCTCTCGTATAGATTGATTTCCGCTTAAACTTTTTCATATATATATATATATATATATATATATATATATATATATATATATATATATATATATTCAACGAATTGAATGAATCATTCGTTCGTAGAAATTCTCCACTAATATATGCACCAACTAGCAATTGAAAGGATCAACACGAGCAACATATTATGAAATCACATATACAGGAAATCACGTATACAGCGCTAGGTATAAGAAGGGTCTGGATCGTATCCACACTTATATCCCAAAGGGCTCTCGGGTAAGGAGGTGTATTAGAGTATATAATATATCCTGGGGCTTTAAAAAGTATTAGTGTCACCTCTTTCCTTATCTATAAGGATTCTCAACCCTATTTCGAACAAAAAAACCAAAAGAGCTGAACAATATTCCAGCTTCAGGACTAAAATATACATTCAAATGGTAATTAACTTGCTAAAAGCCGCTTTCGTTACCTAAATTCTCACGGACAATGGCGCACCGCCGGCATCAGTATAGAATGAGGTCATTGCCATCTCTATATACAAGTCTAGCTACAAATCCCTTCTCGGTTCTCTAAAAATATGTACCTCGAGCTGTGTTCCTTTGCCGGAAGAACTCCTCTGCCTTCATTTGGTATATTTGATTTGTAATTGTAGGAACAGCACTACTCAGTTCGTAGCCTGTTTCAAATTGGTAATTGAGTTGTTTTGTTCCGACTGATTTTCCACGCTTCCATATTCAGAGAGACGATCCATGAATTCATTCAGAAGCCTCTGTACTTTCCTGTTCGATGCCACAGCTGGTAGGATGTCGTCTCTCAAGAGTTTGTGTTTCTTCAATCCCTGCAAATAACCAACCCCATCAATGCATCACCTTAACGCAAAAAACTATCTCCATACTAAAGGGGTTTAAAACAGACTCGACAACCCTCATATTTACCCAACATTGTAATGGAATACGACTTGACTCGACTTCAAGATGAATTCAAAATTATATAAAAAGCAATGTGGACACAAGACCCAATTTTGAACAGACCCGAAATCGACCTGATGACTCGAATGAACACCTCTACCCATATTCAAGTGTATGATAATGTAAAACATTTGTGATGCCAATATTAAAAACATATACAATTGAAAAGTAGAGTCTTACAAGAACACAAGGTTCCCATTCTATATTCGGGTTTGATGATGCAGCACCCATCCCAGTAGGAGGTCCAAGGAAACTTTCACAGACTTCACGTAATCGAGACTCATCAGCTTCTCTGTAGAGCATAAACACAGTGTCAATTTGTATAACCAAGGTCCTAAGATGGGTTCCTAATATCCTGTTTGTTACCTCAGTTGTCCATCCGTTTGTGGATGATGGGTAGTGCTAAACATAAGCTTTGTCCCAAGCAGTCTCTACAGGGTTTTCCAAATATAGCTTAGGAACTTACAGTCCCCATCAGACACAATGGTCCTAGGTACCCCATGCAACCTTACAATCTCTGCAAAGTATAACCTAGCTATGTTTTGTGTATCATCAACCTTGTTGTAGGCTACAAAATGTGTCATCTTTGAAACTCTATCAACTACAACCATAATTGAATCCCTGCCCTTTCTTGTCCTAGGTAGAGCCATCATAAAATTCATGCTGATGTGCTCCCATGGCTTGTTTGCTACTGGTAAGGGAAGGTATTTCCCTGTGTGAAATGTGACTTTAGCCTTAAGACAGGTCTCACGTAAAATGAGAAGGAACCAACTAATAGAACACCAAGAAATGAAACATCTATTACATTATCAATCGGAAAACAAATGGTGAAAAGTCAACAAACCTTGCAAGGTATCGGACATATGACATGAGACATTGGCGGTATTCATTTGCGGATTTCAAAGTCAAAGCTGATGCTAACTGAGCCTCCAAGTGAGAACGAGTTTGCATGCCATCATCAGCCACCCTAAACAAGCAACAATATAACACAGATTAACTTAAACGAATCAAACGATGCATTTTGTTGTAACAGAAACCTACGATTCTAGTAAGCTTGATGAGTGACTTACCCACTCCAATCAGGTTTTCTCGCCAAGAATTTTCTTATATCAACTTGCAATGTTGCAAGTTCATTACATTGAGAGGGTCCCATATTCCAAGAGTTCGCAAAGTTTGATGCAGGAAAACAATCATCTGCCACCCGAAGCCAACACTTTAGGCTCATATCATAGAGAAAAGCATGGCGAGTGGCTAACACAACAAGGGGTGAACCGGATTTTGACAACTTTGCTGAAATTATTTTAATAGTACCTACAAAGACCATACAAAAAGATTAGGACCTTCCATATATATATGTGCGTGTGTGTGTGAAGATATCCACACAAAAATTTTCAAGAAACGAAATAATGTCAGTGAGTTTTCCAAACAAGCTTAACATATAGTTACCATATATAATTCATTTCTCCCTTCAAGAAAAAAAAATGACATTATAATAGACATCATATGTTTACCAGCATTTTGCAAGGAGGCCATTGGGTCTGCAGCAAACAAAGACGCCAAAGTATCTTGAAGGAGACAGCTTCGGCTAAATAAGTCCCACAAATATATAGACCCCTTCTTTGTGATAAGCAACAATTTCCAACATTCATCACATTCTAAAAACAATGCAACGGAACCCATCATCATCATCGGCATAGCACGCCTTCCACATTTTGTGTACACCTTTTCCAGCAAAACAGAGCAGATAACCCAAAAATTAAGATACTTTCATGGCATACAATTTAAGGATGAGAATAGAGATTGTCAATGACAATATTAGCAAAAAAAAATTATTGAAAAAGAAAGGGTTTAGGTTAATAGGTTAATATATTTTGATAAATTGGTCCATTTAATAAGTATGATCTCTTTCTCAAAGTGCTTGTCTAAATGGTAAATTACAAGTTTCCAGTCATGAGTCCAGGACCCTTTTGGACCCGCATCTTTTTTAAAGGTCTGAGATTCATTTTTTAAGACCCACTGGATTCGGGTCGGATCTGGATCCTAAAAATGAGTCTCCAAGCTTTCTTGAGAAGTAGAATATCATTTACTAACAAGTAAATTGTAACACACAAACAGCTCAGATAATGCAGGCCTCTGTCGCTTGAGTAGAGTCAGTATGTCTCTATACTGATAGTAACAAGGTCATATTCTTTACATTCCTTGTGTATACTTTAGTGGCATAGGTTGCAAGAAGATTAACAATTTTATGGAACTACACATATATTTTTTTAAATGTGTATTTGTGTCTTCATTTTAATATATTTTTTCTTCTAATTTTGGGCTTTGTGTTAAACATTTTTACCTGGAATGACATTCGGTTTGGAACGGGGAACAGAAACGAGAATACGAAATGCAACTTAGATTGACTCGGGAACAATTGGTACGAGATCCATTATTATTATTATTAAATATATATTTGAAAACAAAAGTAAACTAAAATGATTAATTTTCTTTAAGAAATTATTTTCAAGTGGAATATTTTTAGATTTCTAGGTTGCATCTTATTTTTTCTCCCTTCTTTTTCCTTTAATTTGTAAATGAAGGCCAAAACACCTTTTAAAAAGGTCTACTACACCGGGACGTCACCTTTAGCAATTGGGGTCGCGTTTTGTGTGATTGAGGACGAACATTCCCAGATCGTGAAACGTGGATACGTTCCACGTGCCATATAACTATGGTCTTAAATGTCATGTTGGAGCCAAGTAAAAATTCAAACATGATTCAATTGTTTCGCAACTTGGTTGCTCACCTGAGCAATCAAATTAGTGGGTTTCGGGTAAAATGATTCCACAAAATCAGAGCTATTTAATGATTTTTAATACTTAATTGGTGTTGTTCTTTGTCCCGTCTTATACCGAGGAAAAAATTACTCCATAGACCCATCAGATCAAACGGGTCTAGATATGGGTCTAAAAAATTCATATTGGGGTCAGGTTTGAATCCATTAAAACAAATGGATCTGGTTTGGATCTGGCTGGACCCGCTCCAAACTCGCCCCATGACCATCCCTTATTACAAGTATTAAGAAACGTAGTTAGTATTTACTTAAATGTAAGATCATGAAACATTGAGCAAAGGCACAAAACCAACGATATGTAACAAATTTTGAAGAAAAACAAAGAATTGGCGCAAGGAGCACAACAAAAAATAATGGTGAACTTAGGATGCCAAGTTCTTTTGATACCAAAAATAAAAGTGAATAGAAATTGAAAAGAGAAATTAGTTACCTGTAAGCAGCCATCTTCAAATCCCACAGTCCAGAAGTTGGCATTTCCAGCCAAAATTGACGCCTTCCCAGAAATACGGTCAAACCACAAAGTCTGAGAACCTCTGCGGCAAATAATTTCCGTTTCCTTGACCAATGACATATTACTCGAACCAACAATGTCATTAACTGCCTGCTCTCTAGGGCGAGCTTCCAATGTAATTGGCATTGCAAATGCATCTTCCTTCCTATCTACCACCCTTATCGCAAGTGTAGCGTTACTAGCAGCTAAAGAACTTAATAACTTTGCGCTGCCAGGAGATTTGACAAGATCACCATCATCTATGCCTGAAGCAGCTCCAACTCTTTCAATGACCACACTATCACTAAAACAAGCCTTAGTATTGACCCCACTATGTTCCTTCAAATCAGAACCTGCTTCAAGGGTTTTTCCGACTTTAGGAATATCATCAACCTTATTTCCTTCAGAAGATATTAGAGGTAGATCAGAGGTTTGAGAGTGGGACACAGCATTTTTAATCCTTTTCCTATCATCAAGGCGCCTGTACTCTTTTTGCTTCGCAGACCTTACTCCTCTTTTCTTTCTGGTGGCACCATGTGACTCAAGGACCTTTGAGACAATCCCAAAACGAGATGAAGGTTTTGGAGCAACCTGCTGATGCTGCATGTTAAAAACCTTTTTTCTAGTGTTTTGTTTTACTGCTAAGTTAGCCTGCTGACTCCTAACATCACCGTAATGGTTTCTGTTCAGCTCGTCCAGTTCATCATCAGTTAACCTTTGACCTATTTCTTGTACTTCAAAATGAAAGGTAGACACCGAGCCATCCAAGGAACAAGCAAAAAGTGAATACCCATCAGGGCTCCTGTTTCCGGCAGGAAAAGATTATGTGAGACAAATGGGTCAATAAAAGCTAACAGCAAAAAGAAGACCGAAACATTCTCATTATAGTTTTCTGACCAATGATTAGGAGTACACAAGACACTACCAAGATAAATCAACAACACTTTGAGTGAAAAAATGCTTTGCCACAAAGAGTGGACGTGCAGCTGCTGTAGTCCAGACAGTTATAGTACGATCCTGACTGCCAATAGCAATAACATTATATGGCATCAATTCTTTTCCTCCAGTCTTTGTGGACCCTTTAGCCCGTCCGGAAGACGATGCTCTAACATCCTGAGCATTGGAGAAATGTCTTTTGAACATTGAATGATTGAACTTCACGACTAAAATAGGAGCATTATGTCCCAAGAAGTCGAAATTAGCAGCCCATTCGCCTCTTTCCAATACAGGAGCCGAATATCTAGGCTTTTGGAAACCCTGTGTAGTGGTTAACAAATGGCCACAAGGAGACCACCCAAGTCGCGTAAAAAAAGGTGATCCAAGCTGTAAAAAGGATATTTTCCCCACGCATTATGACATGACATAAAACACAAAAAAAATAATTTAAAATATCAACACAAAAATAGTAAGATTCCATACAGATTTGTCCCAATGGCCGTTTGTCTTATGGGCAAGACTCCAATCAGTGGTTCTCCATATAATAACTGTCTTATCATCAGACTGGCTCGCTAGAAAGGCACCAATGGGATCCCAGGTAACACCTTTAACCAAGCTAGAATGACCTCTGAGAACAGCAGTGCATATACCATTGCTCATATTCCAAATGTGGATAGTGTTGTCAAGACTTCCGCTAGCCAACATTGAGTCATCTGGAGACCAATTAAGATCCACCTACTTCATGCATGAAAAAACAAACAGGTTAAAACATATGCCGAAGGTAAGTATACTCCATATACAAATCATAGAATTACCATTCAAATTTATATAAATGAAACAGCACTTATTGATATAGAAAATATCAAGTATTGAAATGAAGGCTTTTCGATTCACACCATACATGAATTCTTCAATGATGAAGTTAAATAACGACATGAAAATAACTTACACAACCATATACCTTATATGCTCTTCAAGTGAAAAATAACAATAAATACACAATCTAACAAAAACAAGTTGTACAACTTTTGACTAATCCGAATACAAATGTGCATAAGAGTATAGGTGAAACTAGGCTTTCGCCAAAACAAACTACTCAATTCAAATCATTTGTTCTATAGTGAAAGCACATATAATTACCACATCTGCAGTGTGTCCCCTCAGAGTCATGACAACCTTCCAATTTTCAACATCAAAAGGCTCACCACTACCAAATTCGGAAGTCCCTGAACCAGGTTTCATTTCGTGAATTAGAATTAATTGATCACCCGACCCTGATGCAATGTTTCTACCGTGTTTGGCCCATCTGACGCAATTAACTGAACCAAAGTGATCCCGAAGGGTTGCAAGAATCCGGTGAGTTTGATCATCCTTATCAAAATCTCTAGCAATAGAATTCATATCCCATATTCTTACCTGAAAAACATATAACATCAATATAGCAAATCCACCATACAATTTAAATCAAAAGACCAAATCATTAGCATTAATTATCTAATAACATGTCATCTTTAATAAAATTCAAAGGCTCATCTTGATAATCATTGTCATTGTTCATTGATAGCACAACTGGAGTTGTAATCAGTTCAAGAGATAATCTTTCACATATCACATTACACTTTCTTGAAACAGTCTCTAAGTGATAAACAAAAACAACAAGAAAAACAAACTATTATACAAATACCAGACATCAATAAAAGAAACTTCAAAACTTTATTGCATAAAAACAATAAAAGATCACAACATTACAGTTTACCAACCGCGGCAAGCAGAAAAGTATATTGATATAGTCAGTTAGTTGAATAGGGGCATTTTAGTCTTTTGAATTGTTTTTATTAGTTTGTTAATAGTTAGTTGGTTAGTTTTGGAGGGGATGCCTCTCAAATCCATGTAAATAAGTTGTTGTGGGCTTGGTCTTAAAGAATATTAATAAAAAAAATAAAAATAAAAAAAACTCAGAATTCTTCTCTTCTTCTGTCTTCTGTTCTTCTCTTGTCCTTGTTCTTTCACCTTTCATTCAAGACTAAGTTTCTTGTCACACAAGTCCATTGCATAGGTTCATAACAAAGGGTAAGCTATCATTGGTATCATAGCAGAGATTCGGTGGAATTGACCCAAAACTTCAGTTCTTGAAATTCTCAGACAGGGAATTTTCAGTTAGAAGTGTTGTGGCTCTGTCTTCTGCTGCGTAATCTGGAAGTCTTCAACTATATGCACCTGTTTTGGGGTTGTGTGTACTGGCACCCTCTACTCGTACTCAGAGAATTTTGATTATGGAAGGGCAAATAAGGGAGATGCAAACGAAAATGGATTCACTCAAGATAGAACTCAACAAGAAGTTTGAGTTGATGATGGCAAAGATGAATGAGACCACTCATTCCAGCAGTTCATCCTATTAGGAACAACAAGGAAGGTATCCCTAAAACCCTTTCTTTTACTCCAAAATTAGAATTTCCTAACTTTAATGGGGACAATCCTAATGAGTGGATAAGGAAATGTAGCAAATATTTTGAGTTGTGCAAGATTCAAGAAGATCAGAAAGTGGACTTTGCTCCCTTATACATGACAGTTAAGGCAGCTACAAGGGTGGCTAGCTACTTAGCATTACAACCAATTGTGGGATGGCTCAAGTTTTGTATTGCTGTTAGAGCAAGGTTCTTGAACAATTCTTTAACACATGATGTAGAATATTTCAAAAGGCTTGTTCAAGAAGGGTCATTGGAGAACTATATTGACTGTTTTGAAAGCACTAGGGCCTGAAATGCATACTTATGATCTTTCACCTAAGTTTGTTCATGATAGTTTCATAGGTGGATTAAAGGACTCTCTAAAATCCTTGGTGAAGGCATTTAACCTTGAAACAATCCCCCAAGCTATCCACTATGCCAGGCTACAACAAGAATCATTGAATGTTGGGCACATTCCTAAAGCCAGCACCAATAACACAACTACTAGATACTCCATTCCTAAACAAGGTGAAGCATGACCTACTCAAAGCACAGAACAAAATGAAGTCACAAGCCGATCAGCACAGGACTGAGAGGGTTTTTCAAATTAGGGATTAGGTCTGGCTCAAGCTACAACCCTACAAGCAAGGCTCCGTTCAAACTAGGAGCAATCAAAAGTTGTCACAAAATTTTTATGGCCCGTTCCAGATCATTGCCCTTATTGGCCCAGTGGCTTAAAACTCAGATTACCTACTGATGTCAGAATACATGATGTTTTTCATGTATCACAGCTCAAGACTCTCCATGGAGTTTTACCTTGAGTCCTTCACTGGTTACAAGTCTCCACATCACAATACAAGCTTCCTGAAGCTATCATTGATCGAAGGTTCATCAAGGTCAACAATGCAGCACAAACTCAACTCCTAGTTAAATGAGTTTGGTTGCCTAAAAGAAGAGGCACAATGGGTGTCAACAGCAGACTTTAAGATCTCTTTTCCCTCATGAAACTTGAGGACAAGTTTTCTTGAAGGGGGAAGTATTGATATAGTCACTTAGTAGATTAGGGGCATTTTAGTCTTTTGCATCGTTTTTATTAGTTAGTTAATAGTTTGTTGGTTAGTTAGTTTTGGAGGGAATGCCTCTCAAATCCTTGTATATAATATTAAAAAAATGAGAATTCTTCTCTTCTCCTTATTCTTTCACCTTTGATTCAAGACTAAGGTTCTTGTCACAAAAGAACCTTCCATTGCATAGCTTGATAACAAGGGGCAAGCAATCATATATAAAACAGCCTTACTAAGACAATAACTTACTCAATTCACATTTTCCATCTCAAAATATAACATAACCAAAACAACACATCTTTAAGTATACAAACAAACTAAACATTTCTGAAACATCACCAAAACACAATGGAAACAAAAGAAGAAAAAAAAACGAAGGGTAAAAAGGAAGCGGCAAAAAAAGAATGAGAAATCACCTTGTGGTCCCCACCACCAGTAGCAAACCTAAGACCACCAGGTTGTATATCAATGGAGAAGATCTGCAAACCTTCATGTCGAATCCAACTGGGTTTTTCAGCAATCATTTTTAACTAATTACTAAAAACTCAAAAAGCACCTTGATTTCTTGAAGTCTTAAACACCCATAAATTAGATTTCAAGAAAATCTCTTTGATTTGATGGATTTTTACTACAATTTTACAAGTGCCCAGGATAAAACCTAATCCAAAATGAATTAGAGAAGCAAATAGGATTGTTGGGTATGGCTCAAAAGAAGAAGCTTAAAATGAAGAGTTCTTCCCCTTCTTATACTCTTTCCTTGTAATAATTATTTCCAACGGTCAAATGATGGGCATTAAGCGGATACTTAGAGGGAACAGAGAAAGTTGAAAGAAGGTAAAGAAAGAGTAAATAAAGAGCTTAATTTTGAATAGAATAATCGGGTTAGATTAAAGTTGACATGAACCGGTGAGAAGGAAGGAGGGAAACGAAAAGACTACAAAATTGAAGTTGAATGAAAAAATATTAATTTTGGGAATTAAAAGGTGAGATTGGAATTAAAAATTGATTGTTGAAAATTATTAAAATATAATATAAATTTTTGTTTGCTAAATGTGATAATGAAATTGGGAATAAATTAATAAAAAATTATCATATTGCTCTTTTTAAATAAAATAATATTTGTA
>NC_080057.1:19268461-19308461 GCF_026212465.1 Amaranthus tricolor | reverse complement strand
AAATGACCTCCATAGGAAAGGGTTGAACTTGCTATCTATACCAAGTCAAGTTACCAACTAATGCGTCTTTTAAGGCTTCATTTCAGCAGATTTGCTGAGGCCAAATATGAGCAAATTTCAAACTTTTTCAGACACCCACAAATTCTGTTTAAAACCATTAAGTTCAATCACTTCCATGGTTTTGCTATTGATTCCAAAAGTCAAGTGGGTGATCCAAACAATCGAGTTAAATACAGTGCACACAAAGTGTTCGGTGAAATTCCTGAACCAAATGTTGTTAAGTACAATCACTTGCTCTTTGAATATGCTCGCAGTAATAAGAGCGTGGAAGCTTTAAAATTATTCATTCATATGTATCAATTAGGGGTGGTTAATAATGGATCAAGCCTGTCATGTGCATTGAAAGTGTCTGGTGTTTCAAACAATCAGAATTTTGGAAAACAGTTGCATTGTCATTGTATTAAATCAGGTTTTATGGTGGATGTGAGTGTGGGTACTTCTCTAGTTGATATGTATATGAAGTCTGATAGTCTGAAGGATGGAAAGTGTGCTTTTGATGAAATGGAGGTTAAGAATGTGGTTTCTTGGACCTCTTTGCTTTCGGGATATGCGCAGCACGGATTAG
Source organism: Amaranthus tricolor (assembly GCF_026212465.1). Classification (NCBI taxonomy): domain Eukaryota; kingdom Viridiplantae; phylum Streptophyta; class Magnoliopsida; order Caryophyllales; family Amaranthaceae; genus Amaranthus; species Amaranthus tricolor. The sequence continues at coordinate 19,307,836 of NC_080057.1, read as the reverse complement.
TAGAACAAGTATTGGGCGTATTCACTCAAATGGGACTAGAAGGGATTAAGCCTAATCCATTTACTTATGCAACTGTATTTGGGGCGTTGTCGGTTTATGAAATGATTGCCAAAGGATGTCAGATTCATGCACAAGTGATAAAGAGTGGGTTTGAATTATATACTCCTGTCGCGAATTCCTTGATTAACATGTATGCAAAGTCTAGACTGATACGAGAGGCTAGAATTATTTTTACTGCCATGGAAAACAAGGATGCCGTTTCTTGGAATGGTATGATTGCGGGTCTTGTGACAAACGGCCATGATAAGGAAGCTCTTGAGCTATTTCAGCACATGAGGCTTAAAGGCATAGAGCTGACACAGCTGATCTTTTCGACCATTGTAAAAGCTTGTACTAATATAAAGGAATTTTTGTTTGCACGACAGCTCCACTGTCGAATAATTAAGAGTGGGAATGGCTTTGACCTAAATATAAGAACTGCATTAATGGTTGCTTACAGTAAATGTGGTGACATGGACGCGTCTTTCAAAATGTTTGAGACGATGAAACAGAGTCAAAATGTGATCTCCTGGACAGCCATGATTAGTGGGTACTTGCAGAATGGCGGAAAGGAAGATGCAGCTCGATTATTTCTTGATATGAACAGGATGGGAATCCGTCCTAATGATTATACTTATTCTGCTATCCTTACTGCTCATCCGTGTGTCTCTCCATATCAAATACATGCAGTTATCGTCAAAAAGCCTTATCTCGGCTCGCCAAATGTGGGGACGGCTCTCTTGGATGCTTATATCAAAACTGGAAATGCATTTGACGCTGCAAAGGTATTTGAAAGCATTAGACACAAGGATATTGTAACTTGGTCTGCAATGTTAGCTGGATATGCTCAAGTAGGGGACACCGAGGGAGCTATTAGCATATACTGTAAGTTGGGAAATGAAGGGTATCATCCGAATGAGTATACTTTCAGTAGTGTCATGAACTCGTGTGCTGCCCCTGAAGCAGCAGTCGAACAGGGAAAACAGTTTCATGCTTTCTCGATTAAATATGGATACAACAACTATTTGTGTATTAGTAGCGCTCTTGTTACAATGTACTCAAAGAAGGGAAACATAGAGAGCGCGGACAAGGTATTTAGAAGGCAAGGGGAAAGAGACTTAGTTTCATGGAACTCGATGATTTCTGGATATGCACAACATGGTTATGCACACAAGGCTATAGAAGTATTTGAGGAAATGCGGGAAAAAAACATATCGATGGATGGGATTACATTTATCGGTGTGATTTCCGCATGTACTCATGCTGGCCTTTTGGAAGAAGGTCAAAAGTATTTTGATCAAATGGTCATGAAGCATCATGTATGTCCAACGATGGAACATTATGCGTGTATGGTGGACCTATATAGTCGAGCGGGGATGATAGAAAAAGCCATGAACTTCATAAATCGGATGCCATTTCCGGCTGGTGCAACAGTGTGGCGAAGTCTTTTAGGTGCTTGCCATGTTCGCAGAACCGCTGACGTGGGAAAATTTGCTGCAGAAAAACTCATATCCATGGAACCAAATGATTCTTCACCTTATGTTTTATTATCAAACATATATGCAGCCACTGGAAACTGGAAGGAAAGAGCTAAAATCAGGAAGTTGATGTATCACAGAAAAGTGAGAAAAGAAGCTGGTTATAGCTGGATTGAAGTCAAGAACAAAACTTACTCTTTTTTAGCTGGTGATGACTCTCATCCATTGTCGGACTGTATATACGCAAAGCTCGATGAGTTGTCTACTCGATTGAAGGATGCGGGATATTGTCCTGATACCACATATGTGCTTCATGATGTGGAAGATGAGCACAAGGAAGTTATATTATCTCGACATAGCGAAAGATTAGCCATAGCTTTTGGACTAATTGCAACCCCTCCTGGCACTCCGATCCAAATTGTGAAGAATCTGCGAGTTTGTGGAGATTGTCATACTGTTATTAAGATAATATCCTTGATTGAGGAACGGGATATAACTGTTCGAGATTCTAATCGTTTTCATCACTTCAAAGGAGGATCGTGTTCATGTAGTGATTTTTGGTGACTTCCCAATAAAGACATAGTACAACAGATCGAAGGCATGAACGGAGGTCTGGAATGGTTGGAAGATGCTCATAGATCATAATAGCATAGCTAACAAAAGCAGTTTTCGAGCATGTATGGAATTTGAAGATATGTCCGGCTTCCTTAAAGCTCCTCCGACCTCAAGGGATTCTATACCAATCAATGGAGTGTATGGTAGTTGGGGATGAATGTGGATTACTTCTTTAAGAGTGCATACCCATAAAACATACTCTTTAGTTAGATGACATGCGTTTAAATCATGACAGTAATTTTCTTTACAGCCCGCCTTGTATGAGATCGTATTACGGTGAGACAACCTCAAAACAAGAAGCCTATAAGCTAAAAGTTTCTATTATTGGGCTGTTTAATCTAAATATGAGGCATATTTCACTGTGAGAGTCATACAAGAATTTTTTTTTATTTATACCATGATTTGGGAAAAAAAGCAACTACAAAACAGAAATAATTCTGTTAGAAATCAGATATTGCTATAATGTTCTATAGAGCTACTTACTGTGAGGTACTTTTCGTTTCATGTGTAATATTTCTTTATACGAGTAGTTGTAATAGATTCTTTTAGTTTCATACAAATAAAATTTCGGTTGATCAGTTGCTGCGATGATTTTGTGAAGCTAATATGGTAGTGTATCTTATTCTCTTTAAATGTCCCATTTTGTTTTGGCACATTTGTCAATACACATTTTCAATCTTAAACATCTCTAATTGTGCTTGAGTAAAAAATTATAAAAAAGTTGATAATAAAAGTTGCAATAAGACAAATTAAACAAAATCTTACTTAACTATGTTTTAACTTATAGAATAGAAACAAAGCACATAATAAGAGTAATTGATGATTAGTGTTGAAAAATCAAATGGAACATTTAAAGAGATTAGGAGGGAGTAATATATAGCATGCGGCTTTGCTCCATATAGTTGGAATAGAGTAATATGCCATTTTTCCGATTCTAGTTTGCAAACATGTTTTACTGAAATGCGTATGTTTATCGATCCCTTGTAGCAAGGGCAGTCTTCTATCCCTTCCAGCTCCTTAAATGCATAAACTATAATGAAATATAGTTTTGTGCTGGAAATAACTATCAACCGCCAATCTGTTTTACTAAACCAATAAAGCTCGTTAAGCAGATAACACTACCAATACTATTAGCTGGTCAAATACAGATATCAAGCATAACTACGATTGTTTGAACTAACAAGAGAAAAGATCGAACATAATGAATGGTGGAATGTATCATGTATTACTTACAAGTTACAAGTTACAAATGTTGAAAAACATCGAGTGCCAAGCAGGCAACTTTTAATACACGAATTCAAGTGAAATAAGATTAATGCACAATTATACGGCTTTTGTTTCGATCAAACAAACCAATTTCTTCAGATAAATATTCAACTTGAAGAACATGACAACGCATCATAACACTTTACACGGACACGAAAAAATTAGCCTTCCTCCCCAAACTCTTGAGTGAATCTTTCGTGTACTTCTAGATCTGATTTGCTCACAGTTGGCCTCTGCCGAGCAAGTACTTTCTCAAAATCTGTTCTTGTAATTGGGGGCGGAACAATCTGTAAAGATACAAATATGACATAGAAATGAAATGTTTAGAGAAAGGTGAAAAGTGAAGTATCACTGTCAGAAAATCAAACTTCGTCGATTTGCTTAATCATATGTTGGCATAGTTGATGAAAAAGCATTTCACAGCACCAATAATGAGTAAGCAAAAGCGAGTATTCTGATATACTGATGAAGCAAACAGCATTTTAGATGTTTAAATTCAGCGCATACCTTTGCAGCAAGTCCCTTAGCTGCTAGATCCTGCATGGTAGTTTGGACAGCACCTGGCTGCCTAGGTCCACAGGGCACCCAAACATCATCTTTTGTCTTGTAGAAGAACATTGCATCTTGAGTTTTACGAACAGGTTCAAATAGTACATCCTTGACCTGTAAAGAGGCATTCGGCACAATAGAAAATGTACACAAACAAAGCATATATTAAAAATAAGAGGGACCAAACATACAAAGAGAAAAAGAAAAACCTAAACCAACACTTACACAAACAGATATATCTGAACCAGAGAAGCCCTCTGTTTTACGAGCTAAAAATTCAAAATCACTCTCAGTCAAATTGTGAGGAGTATCCCCAAGATGAACCTGAGTTCACAAAAGGAAAATGATCAAGGTACTGAATATTTTAGGGGGTACAAAAAATGTCTACAACCACTGGAAATGTGACATCCAAAGACAGAAAGAAGAAACATTTCGAGAACCTTAAACATATGCTGGCGAGCCTTTTGATCTGGTAGGGGAATATAAATACGCTTATCAAAACGTCGGCGAATAGCCTGCAGATATCATCATATCAACCATTTAGACATAGAAAAATGTACAAGATGGACTGAAGATCGTGTGTAAGTACCTGATCTAGAGCATACGGAGTGTTTGTTGCAGCAAGAACAAGAACTTTTTCATCATTGTGTCCAACACCCTAAGATATATAACAAGAAGAAATGATTTGGTACAAAATTCTAAAGCCAAATAAGTGTGTGTGTGTGTGTATACACACACACACAAAGTACATCCCGAATACAGCAACCAAAGCCAAGCACAGACTTCACCAATACTTTAAATAACATCAATCTTGTACGTGGTGGAACATTTGAGAAGTTTGACAATGAACTACAAGTGAACATTGTTTCAGCAAATCCAACTCCTTTCAAATAAGCATATATCACAATAACTGAAGTGAGCTTACCATTTAATACTCTGAATCCCAATCAAAACCAATAGTTTTATACATTATAGAATTGGAGAGGTGGATGACACAGATGATATCCAACAGAAATGTGTAAGAACAATAGTCTACCAACCACATAGTGTTCAGCTCAAGGTTATCTATCTCAATGGCGTTCAAGTTCTATGAATGCAAGTCCTAGTCCGATTGTCAAATTCTTTATGTACACTGAAGCATTAGATCAGCCTCTTTTAGGAAATAAGTTGTCAAACTATTGAATATTGACAAGTGTAGCATCCATGATCCATCCCTACCATCAGTTCCTCCAAAGAAAGAAACCAGATCTTGATTTCTAAAAAAAACTTTCGGTATCATATATCCCTTTTCTTCTCTTTGCCATTTTTGTGGAGGAACGGTGTTCTATCTACTCAGGTACCAGCCAGTAACTCAAATCCCAAAATACAAAATCTCTTTCATGTCAGCATAAATAATTCAGTGGAAATAAAATAGCGGCAAAAAAAGAGGCAAACAATAACCTTTTTCAGCCTCCATGTGAATTCCTCCCACACCTTGCAAGTTGACTACCCAAAGTTCAGACAAGCTAAAGCATCTTGCACCGGTGATCCGGTGCACAGAAAAAAGTTTGAGTAATGACGAGAGCAGCATTGGCAGAAAATTAACCTAGGACTGGATTCCCCCAATTTATTATTATTTTTTAAAAAACAAATTTAAAAATCTTTCGATGTGAATTGAGATAGTCCTAGATTTAACTTATCAATAACTTTTGAGCTTTGAATTTCTAATTTCTATGTTATCATGGATAAAATTCCCATCCTTGAAATTGCAACAGTTCTCCTAGATTAGCAAGCTGCAATGACTTGATAACTCGGCTATTCAAAGTTATTAATGTGTGAAAGTGATGGAATACCAGCAAAAAAAAAAACACCAATGCTCGATTAATCAAGTCTTTTACAGGTGATGTGAAAACACTGATAAAAAAGAGCAATACAATTCAACTTAACTAAGGAGCCATTAACTTTCCTGTTGTGACACTCGTTCGAGCTATGGGAAATATAAACATTACAGTACAGCGAAACAAATGTATCACATCGACCAACATTCTCACCAAATTAAAGGATTATTAACCAGCTGAAAGTTAAGGAGCTAAACAAAGTCACCTGCATCTGCACCAGGAGCTCAGTCTTGATACGTCTAGAAGCTTCACTTTCATTTCCTTCTCCTCGTTGACCACATAACGAGTCTATTTCATCAATGAAAATAATTGAAGGAGCACTTTCACGGGCCATCTGGAAAAGGTTGGAGACTAACTTTTCACTCTCACCCATCCACTTTGAGACCAGATCAGAAGAAGATACGCTGGTAAAGATGGGGAAAGAATTGGAAAGCTGGTCAATGAAAGAACATGCAACATGGCAGAAAGATCCCCCTAAAAACTAAAAAAACACCACAAACAACTAAACACGCATTTCATTACCCCAATTCCATTAATTGGTTACCTACGCTCCTACCTAACAATTTAGAGGCTCAATGAAGAAGGAAGTTTGTTTTACGCTAATATTTTGTCTATGCACATGCCCAAATCATCTCAAACTATTCACTTTCTACTTTTCCTCAATATTGCAACTCTTAAGCCCTTAATTATATCCCTCATATGCTCACTCATCCATTAAAGCATTCACATGTCCACTACTCTCATCTTCTTACTATGATCCTTTCTAATAGCATAGAATTGAGTTGAAAAAAATAATACAATAGGTAGTCCCCAACCATTCCCCAATGAATCAAGAAAAACACAAATTCTCCACATGCATCACTTTAACTATTGGTGAATTAAGCTACTTGATCTAAGTCCTTAAATAGTGCAACAACTTTAAATGGTACTTATCTCTATATGAGCATAATCAATAAAATAAGGAGCACCATAAAATTGTTAAAAAGTATTATTACATTCTTAGAAGGATTTAGATCTTGAATATGCAAGTAATAAGGCGATGCACGAACAAGAGCAAGTCCATGGAACTTCAAAAATATGTAGTCCCAAGCCATTCCCCAAGGAATCATATTATTACAGCTTTTTCTACAAACCAAGTAAAGTAATCATGGATAAAAGTTCATTTAGGTGCTTATAGTAACTTTCTCTAGCACCAATCTTGAGTGGTGCCAAAATTAAGACATCAAGAATAGATCTATTCATAGGTACAGGCACATCTATATTAAGCAAACAAAGACATTCAAATAAAATAATAAAAAACTGAGAAGAACAAAGCTCACTGCAACACAGGATAACTAAGCAAAACTAAAATATACTGCAACATAGAATTACTAAGCTAACACACCCCAGGCTGTGCCGCAAACTAGTTAACTCCATTAACATAAAATAACCAAAGATAGTTCTTAAAAAGTGCATGCGTAGCATAAGACAGATACCTAAAAAATGTTGATTCTGCTTCAGTTGCAACAGCCTTGGCTAAATATGACTTTCCTGTTCCAGGGGGTCCATACAGAAGAAAAGCTCTCCATGGTCGCCTCTTACCTAAGCAAGACCGTATCATGCTATTAGAGGATTAGCATCAATATTAAAATATAACATGATACCACACAGCATGACTGAAAGTGTCGTTAGTCTTCAGTAATTGCAACTGTTAGGAAATACACCCCACGACAACATGAGGATTTTTTTCCAAGAATCCGGGTAACAAAGAAATGCACATAGGCCTTATTTTGTGTCTTTATGAAGTAAAGAATGACCCCTTATTTATAAAACTACCAAAGCATAAGAAATGGAATGCAAAAAGGACAACTTTCTAAGACTTGACAGTCGAGATATTTAGTACAATTCAATCATCAACATTTCATTTACAAGTCGAAATAAAGAATAAACTTATATAGCAATGACTAATGCTCAACATGAAATTATCAAATAAACTTTCTTCTAAATCCCCAACTCTCAATCACAACATTATATCTATAAAGCAACTAGAGGACTGGTTTTAGTAGTAAACTTATCATTCATGTATCTAGATATTGGATTGAAAATCTGTATGTGCCAGAATCTGGCTCATGGTTCCAATGTCCTGCAAAATCAATCCTAAAACAATGTCACTCACTCCTAAGAGGGTCTCAGGAGAGAAAGACTCCTACCCAAAGCAGAAGTAAAGTAGAAGTTTATGAAGGATCCATCAGAGGTCTCAGCTCCTGAGAAAAATATCATGACTTTCTCAAAGCTCAAGACCACCAGACATAGCCTAAGGGCGACAGGACCCCCTGGTGTGACAAGACGCGGGGTGTGACAAACCAATACTGGGAAGAACACAGATCAGAACAGAGATACTTGCGCCTTGAGAAGGTTACAACAGTTACAATGACGTGTCCAATGACAGCTGTAGTGTCGTGATAAAAGTAGCTATACTTGTATAAGACAAGACACCACTACCTATCTCGTAATGTACTATTGCAAAACGACAATAGGACACTTGTAAAGCCAATCAATGAGTTCCACACAAATTTCGTAGAACATTCTACTGTTCCCTTGCACCTTTTCATGATCCCAAGAAAGATTCTCTCAAGGTAATCTATCTGATACGTGTTTAGGGTTTTGGAAACCTAGTGTCATGCACTACCAAAGGTACGTTAACTCTTAGCTATCAAGCAATCTTAAGCATTCAATACCTCTCAAGCAATTACTGCATTCTTACTAAGGACTTCACATCCATAAACAAGCCCTAATACTTCTTCTCTAAAGCTAAAGGCCATTGTGCACTCTAAGAAAAAGGTTAGGCAACCTTTCATCAACTCTCTGGCCCTCGTTTGTTCACTGTGCAGGTTAAAGTTCAAAATTATAGATAGCGATTCAAATCTCACTAATATTTCATAATCCTTTGCGGACTCAAAAGACATTTTAGTATCTTTACTAGGTGCTTTGATTGTTCAGTTTCCAACTTAACGTAGAGTAGATCATCATTCATTGCAAAAACAAATCAACAACGCAAAATAAGTTAGCAAAACTACCAGTGAAAAACTGAGGAAACTTAACAGGCAAGATAACAGCTTCCTGCAAAGCTTGTTTTGCACTTTCTAATCCAGCAACATCACTCCATTTAACATTAGGTTTTTCGCGAATGATCGCGGAATTAAGCCCAGACCTTAACTTAGCTTGTTCAGCATCTTCCCCATCTTTATCTCCATCTTTGGACTTAGCTTTAGGTCGAGCAGCAACAGCCGCATCGCCACCATTAGGAGCAGGTCCAGAACCACCACCTTCATCTAAAACCGACCGAATCTCCTCAGCTCGTCGGAGGTATTCAGTAAATTTCTGCGTAATTGCTTCGCGAATTTTAGGGTTCTTCTCGTATTTCAAGTGAGTCTTAAAGTACTCCAACGCATTCATGTAAAGAGGGAAAGCCTTTGCGTAGTTTCCTGCATTATCTTCTTGAACCGCTTGTTTTACGTACTCGATCGCTTGTTCTTTGAAATTGCTGTACATAGCTCACTCTTCAAATCAAATCGAACCAAAATTAGAATTTGATGTGATCGATTAATTGATTTAGGGTAAGGGTTGTTGCAGAAAAGATGATTTGGGGATTGATCGGAATTTGGAAGCAGATTTTAGGGATGTTCTTAGGAGAGAAACGATAATAGTTGACGAAGAAGAGAGGAAGATGAAGAAGATTCAAAAGAGGGTGACGCGTGAGAATGACGAGGAAATGGTAAATTGAGGAACGAAGGAATCTTCTTTCACCCGTTTTGCTCTTCAAACTTTGATATGGATTTGATTTCTTGGCATGAGGAAATGGAACTTGACTTTAAAACGAGGTTTCTAAATTCTAAGTTGATGCTTTAATGATAAAAAAAAAGTCTTTTTTTTTTGTTCGTCATAGTAACTTAGTAAGAATTTATAAGAAATAGATAAAATAAAAGTTTCAATTCAAATATCTATTTTTCTTATATTTTTTTTGAGAATTTTCTCTCATTTTAGTCTCATTTTTTGTTCCTATTTCCTTTAAATAAACAAAAATTTAGACTTATTTTTTGAGATAAAGTCATTTTCTTTCTCAAATCTCACATGTCAAACACCCCCTTAAGAATTAGGGAGGATATAAGTAAAAAGTGTATCAGAGAATTTAATACTGTCTTGTTATATTGATTACTCGGTACTCAATAATAATGTTGAAATATTATATTTATATGGATCATTTCTTAACTACAAGTTTTAAGTTTAGTCATTTTAGAATAAACAAGGTTGAAGTTTTTTTTTTACAAAAAACAACTTTTAAATTACCAAATACGACATTAATACAATCACTTTACTAGATGACCTGCTAAATGACCATTGAGGTAAATGATCTTTGACTTTGATTAAATTGTGTGCATGTGTGCATTCAAAACTTGAAAAGTCTTTTTTTTTTCTAACACGACGACGTCTGCTCTGTTTTTGGGTCTTCCTCTGATGAAGAAGAAGACAACGAAGATGAAAGTATATGAACAGACTTTTCTAGATTTTTTGACGATGATTTCAATGTCAAGGGTAGTTTCCGTGATTTCTCATTGTCAGATCTGGTTGATGGGAGTAGCATTGTAAAACATTGTGATGGGTTAGATTTAGGAATTATAGAAGTTCATGTTGCGTTTTCCTTTTTAGATTTTAATAATTATGAAAATGGTAATTGTATTAGCAGTTCAATTTTAAGTGGTATTCCGGGAATTTTATCTTCTCCGGCGGTTTTTATTGCAGGTCACGAAAAACCCCGAATGAATATTTGGGACTTGCAAACTGGTGGAAAATCACCGGCGGTTCATTCAGAATGGAGGTCCGAAAACTGTGAAAATGTGTTGAAAAATAAATAGACTTTTCAAGGTGTTGAGCTTTTTACCTATAATGGGTTGTTATTAAAGGAGGGGTTTTAATGGTGGTGGTGGTGTTAGGGTGGGGAACTGGTGGTAATTGGAGTAGGTTAAAGAGAGATTGGAAAAGAGGAGTTTAATTAGGAATAATTGTGTAAATTAGGTTAGATTAATTAACTTTTTCTCTTTTCATCAAATATTTTGCATTAAAAAATTGAAATAAGTTTGTTGAATAAACTAAGAATGAAAATAAACCCAAAAATTGAGATGGATTTGTGACTAAATTTTTAGAGATTTCTAAGGGATTGAAATTAAGAACATCTTCTTCCTTTTATTTTTCCTTCTTCATGGATTTTTTTAATCATAAATTAAATTGAAATGGGTTTTTGGAAATTTCTTATGGAATTGAAATCAAAACTCAAATTCAGTACATGATTGTAATTTATTTTTAGAGTTTTAAACACTAACCATTTAATTAAATTTACAAATGGCTAAGAAATGGTGAAAGGAAGAAATGGTAAAGAGGCCATGGTAGAATGGAATAAATCATCAAATGAAAAAACAAATGAGATGAAAATGGTCAAGATACCATGGTCGAGGTATGAAGAAGCCATGGCTCGGCAGAAAAATCAGATTAAAAAAACAAAGGAAAGAAGAAGAAAACATGTTATTCCAAGTTACTAAAACTGAATGAATTTTTAAAAGCAAATGCAGCTTAAAGTTTAAACCTTTAAACGATAAATCGAAATTGAAACCTTTAAAAACGGAATCGACAAAATTCATACCTATAAAATCAAAATTTCCTAATTTTTATTTTGATTATATATAATTAATCTCAACTTTAATGAATTTTTTAACCACATATAACTAGCCAATTGATTATGTGGTGTAGTAGGTTATTTGTTAAAAAAAGGTAAATTAAGATATGTTTTCTCGCTCATTAAAGTTGTTCTCACAATGAATATTCACGAGAATTAAGAAAAATAGAGTCTTTTAAATAATGAATTTATTATTTTATTGAATAATAAATTTAGTGGAAGAAAAGTAGAGATCTTAAACATTATAAAAAAAATATTAAAATAACTTACAGAGACCATAACTATTAAAAAGATGTTTAAATAAAATTGGTGGAAAATATGTGTTGACCATAAGTAATATAAAAATATTAAAATAAGATTAGTTATGGGAACAACAAATGAAATAATCCAAAATGGCAAAGGGGGAAAACTTTATATAATAGAATAGTATACAAAAAAGAAAAACTAAAAATAAAATTAAAAACCTTACCCCTCCGCCATCCCTTCCTTTCACCACTACCACCAACATCACCCCCCCTCCGCCACAATGTATTTGTAATCTTCATTATTGTCCATCCTATTTAACTTGTTACATTTCCATCAGAAACATCATCATTATTTTTTTATTTCTTATCCATACACTCCCTCCGTTCTTTTATATTTTTCCACCTTACTGTAACGGGTAGTTTTATATGTTTTTCCACTTTGAAATACTTTCTATTTTTGGAAAAAAAATTTCCCATTTATACACATTAAACCCCCCTCCCCCCCCCCCCCCCCCCCCCCCCCCCCCCCCCCCTTTCCCCTTGTGAATGCTGGTTAAATGCTTAGGATTCTTTAATTAATTTTGGGTGTTGTGTCTCTCATTATTACACCTTCATTTTTTACGGTTCTCTCTCTCCTCAGAAAACCATTTTCATGGCTTCTTTAGCTCTCTTCCCCCCTGTTTCTTCATCATTTTTAGTTCATTTTAATTGAATTAAAATACAGATCGGTTTATTCTCAGCATTTTGAGTTTCGTTTTTTGATTTTTGGCAAAGTTTGGAATTCGCATGCCCCCTGTTTTGAGGTTCCTTCATCCGCCATTACCTTCTTCTTGAAACTTTAATCTTTTGAGATGGAAAACAACGAATCTAAGAGTGATTCTTCAATTGCTTCGTTTCTTTATGAATATGATGGTCTCTGTGATTTTGGCGAATTTTGTTCTTGTTCTTTCATGGTCATTCATATTCATACTCAAATGAAATTTTAAGGTGGTCCAAAAAGGATCTTGAGGCATATCACAAGTCACTTGAAGATTATGCTACATCAACTTATCATGAATCTCTACCTTCTTCTCCTTCTGTTGAAAAGGAACCACCAACAACAATTGTTGAATGGTAGTTTGACTCTCCATCTAAATTAAATCCTTCAAGTTCACCAAATGTGAAAGAAGATCAACTCGATTTGGTTGTACCTGACACTCCTAAAGATGTTATTGCTTCTAGGGCTAAAACAAACCCTAAAAAACGTGTCTGATGTTTGTAAGGTTGTTCTGATTTTCGTTTTTTTTTTTTTAGAATTACACTTAACATTTTGGTGTTGGTTGTTGTGTTCATGTTTGTTGTTGGTTTATGTTGATCTTCTGGTTTTTGTGTCTGATGTTTTGTTCTTCTGGTTTATGTTTTCTGAAGTTTCTTGATGTTTATGTTCGTATATGCCCCTGTCATATTTGTTGTTGGTTTATGTTGATCTTTTGGTTTTTGTGTCTGATGTTTAACTTTTTTGGATTATGTTTTGTGAAATTTCTTGATGTTTATGTTCGTATATGCCCCTGTGATGTCAATTTTGTTGAGGATTATTGACCTCTAATTTCTGAAAAAATAACTTTAATTACTTGGTTGAGTAACATTTGTTAAACCTAAACACATCAATTGATTTTCTATTCATGTTTAGTAGCTTTATTTGTTGATGAACAATTATAATCTGAGAGGATTCATAACCTCTATGAGGAATTAGGGGGGTTTTTCTGAAATAATGTAAAATAATGAAGTTACTTAGCAAAAATAGGAACTTTAATCATTGATATAGATTGTGGTTGACACTTTGTTGCTCCTAAGATTTTAAAGTCACATTTTTAATGATGATCTAAACAAAAATAAACTGAGTGGCTGTGAAGTTTATCATCCTTGAGTTTTTTTAATTGCTTCATCATATGCTTCATGAATGATTTGTGAATTTTGCACAGCATCCTTATTCTCTGTTTGGGTTTATTGTTGTTCTTTGTTTGGGTTGAGAAAAGCAACATCTTCTCTAACTAGTTGTGTTGGAATTCTTACTTGAATCCTTAACCTTCCATTTGTCTTCTTGTACTTTCTTGCCAAAGTGTGGTTGTATGTAGTCATTGCACCCCTTTACCCTTTAGAATCTCATTTAAATGGTGTTGTAATGAGATCTACACATTAGTTAAGGTCTTTGGATGTAACTCTCCGAATGCATCTTCAACTGCTGTTATTAATTCTGTCATGTTTTTGGGCATCTTTTTATGCATTAGTGATTATATGCTCCTAAAGAAATCCAAATCAAGAATGTTACAATCTGGACTGTTTGGAGGTTGTTGTGTGAGAATGAACGTTAAACCCCCTTGCCTATTGTGTTGTTGCCAAATTGGATAATCATTTGTGATATGAACCCTTGCATTATCTTGTTGAATAAAAATAATGGAAGGACCTTCACTTAGCCATTTTCTTAGTACAGCTGGAATGAGTTGTTGTATAAGCATACTCCTATACACCTCTTGAGTAACTGAGTCGGTCGGTTTAATCTCTATTGACCCCCTTGGTCAATTTTTTGAGTCTCTTTGTGCTACCACCATATTGATGAAAGGGAAAATTTCAATTTTCCCATCAAACGTACATTAGCCATATCGATTCCATCTAGGCCTTGCTACCACCCCTAAGAACATAGCTTTAGGTATGAATTTTGATGACTTCTATACGGGACCTTTTCTTTGTGTGCTAAATAAACCCTTTGCGTTTTCTTGGTTAAATAAAACCACTTCTCGTCGATGTGAATAAAATCGTACATGACTTTGTATATTGGGTGTCTTTGAATGGTGTCTTCTTGGATAAGGCTCAAAATCCACTCCACCCTTCTTATTTTTGTTGGTATCGGTTAAAGCGGGGTGTAATGGATTCGAATGTGCATTTATCTCGCTTCTTTTTATTAACCTCCAAACCGTTGACGGTGCCAAGTCTAAACATGTTGCCACATCTCTAATGCAAGTACGTACGCCCATTGGTTTAGACTCAAGTATGTTTGGTGGTACCACCACTCTTTTTCTTCCACAGTTTTTGTGCTTTGATTCTACAACGTATGGCTTGTTTGCTTCTTTGGTTTGAATTGATTGTTTCCATAAATTTCTTGTGGTTCTATGATGATAACCGTATTTTTGAGCAATTCGTTTGAATGTACCATGAGGAAGTGAGTCACTAACTTTTAGTCACAACATTTCTTGGAAAATAAGATGTCTTAACTCATTGTTGAGCCTTGGCTTATGATGATCTATTTGTTGTGCCTGTTGTTCTTCCATGTAAAGTGGTTCTTCTTCTGATTCTGAACTTGACTCTGGATCGTATGCATTTGATCTAAAGTACCAAGCTCCCTGTTCCTCATCCTCATTCCCTGAAGCCATTAAAAGGCAATGATGCACTGATTTTTTTTTAGAAACTGTTAAGCTATTGTTTTTGAAGAGTTTGTGGACTGTTATTTTTTGAAGCTTTTGATCTTCATTTCTGATTATGATTTTTTGAAGCTTCTGAATTTTGTTTGAGGTACTGTGATTTGGTGAACAAACTGAATTTTATTTGGGTTGCTCTGATTTGGTGAAGCTTTTGGTTTTTTTGTTGGGTTACTTTGGTGTATTGTCTTCACAGCAGTCTTTATAGGCTGATGTGGAATTTGTAAAGTCATTTTTTTCAGATTATTTATTGTAATTTCTGATTAGAGTAAAATTAGTTGTTAATCCATGTAAGTGTAATTTGGGCAATGTAAATGGTTGTTTTGGTTTTTGTATGGAGGGATTAAGTTCCCTCCTTTTTTTTACAATAGAGTTCCAAACTTTTCCAATTTTGAAAGTTGGTTAATTTTCCTCCATTGTAAGGTTCTCTCTCTTTTTTAGTTACTTTAATAAAATCAGTTTTTTTTTGTTTTACTTTTATTTATAATTATTTTCTCTCTCATACTTCCAATACAATCATTACTTCACACTACTATTTAATTAAAATAATACCCACTACAACTAAAGATTCTATCATCTTAATATGTGTGAAAAACTCAAAGTGGAAGAACATAAAAGATCGGAGGGAGTATTTCTTTACTTTTTTAATATCAACCCGAAATTAATCTCCAAACAACTAAACTCTACTTAATATTTGTGTCAATACCTTATGTAGGAAACTAAAGGAAACAAAAGAGAATATTAGACTATCAATGAGTTTATTTTAATGTCATTTAATTTTTAATGATCATCTCAACCGAAAGTACCTCAACATTAGGATAAATAAAAACTAAACTTCAAAATAAAATTTATTTATTCCATCCATCTCCTAACCTCTACACTCTCTTCCCAACATCAACCACTCACTACCACTCCATCTCTTTTGTTTCATGGTTAGAATACGTTAATGTAATGTCACGACCTTATTGTTAGGTCTATGTGACTATCTATAGAGATGGTAAATTTGTTCCACAAACCAATACAAATCGTATTTAGTGCACTTTAATAGCAAATGAGTTTTCTTAAAAGAAGATACATCTTGTGGAAATTGGTAGTATTATCCATCCCTTTTGAATGACCTTTTTCCTTTCGAATCTTAATATGGAGTATTATATCCGACAAGTCAACCTTTGTTAGGCTCCAAGATCTTAACCTCATTAGGTGAAGTCACATTCAAATAGTATTAGTCATAAGGTTGTTCTAATTCCATTTATGACACTCCAACCTTGTCGGAGTTGACAATGACTACATATACGAAGATTGGATATAGACCCCCACAAATCAACACAAGCTTGTTATAAGAGACTTTGTCATCATTTATGAGCACCTTGAAAACTTCCTAAAAGATCAATTATCATAAGACTATTTTACACTAAGCACAATTAGTTATAAAATTCTTAACAAATGAGTTTCAATGAATATATGATGGATCTTGTTGGTGTATATAGGTTATACATTAGAATTCTTATCCGTACTAATACAATAGCCCCATTCTAAAATATAAAATTGCAATATCCACGTCTTACTAAACCATTGCTAATAACCTAAAAATTCTTAACATTTCTTAACAATATTTTCATAACACATTCAAGGAAGTGTTAAGAATGAAAATATATGTTGTAATATTGTACTCTTTTCTTTAACTAAGTTTTTATATTTACAAATTACAATGTATGGTTCAATTAATTTATTTCAGAAGACAATCAAAGTGTTAAGAATGAAAAGCATTTAATCTTACACACATAAATGAATGCCTACGATCTATTATAAGTACGCAAATTCATGTAGCATTAAATGCACAACTGAGTAAAAATTTTATCTCTCTTACTTATTTATTCATTTTACTTTCTCTCCGTTCTCTCTAAATCTTAATAAAAATATGACTATATAGTGTTTGAAGAATTTTTACAATGTTCACAGTTTTATCCTTTTGGTTGAATCTGGATTAAAAGTCGGAAACTTGATTAGTTTGAGCAAAAAATTGGTCCCAACATAATAAGTCTAAAGTTGAACAAAATTTTGTTTAAACCACAAAAATCAAACTAAATCGTTGTTTTAATATTTAGTCAAGTTTACGGTCTAAACGGTATGTAAAACAAATAAGCAATTTTAACAAAAAGAATAAAAGAATGAGCTTCGGGTAAACTTAATTATAAAAATAAGCGTCAACATGTCCGAGCTTAAGGTCAGGTTAGTTCGTGGTTACTAACAGCGAACAAAAAAATTGGTCAAAAAAAGTCAAAATTAGTTGTTCATAGTTATTAATTGCGAACCAAAAGGAGACAATGTCATACTGTTTGAAGAGACGGAAAAATGGAAATTATGTTTTGTTAGCAGTTAATAATAGTGAACAAACAGGTTTTTATTTCTTTTTTGTTCCTTCTAATGTTATGGTATTTTCTCTCTTTTGTTCGCAGTTATCAACTATAAATCAACTACTTTGACTTTTTTTGACCAATTTTTTTTATTTCTGTTAATAACTGCGAACAAATGTGCTTATTTTTATAATTAACTTTACCGGAAGCTCATTTTCTTAATTTTGCTTATTTATTTCGAATTTTCTCTATTTACACCGTATAATAACACTTGCAAATCCGAAAATGGCCTTTGATTGGGGAGTTTTGTATGCTGTATCAAGTATCATTACTCGTCGTATAAAGTCTAAACCCTAAAACCAGTTTCTATCGTATTTTTCCCAGCAAAAACCTCAGACATTTACTCCATTGATGACTTCAACAATGGCGTCTAGACGATATCTCACCACTTTAACCCGCCAAACATCTCTGTTCTTCTCTAAATCCCATTTCAAATCCCTAGTTCCTCACCACCTTCCATCTCTCCAACGACTTCTTCACATTCCCTCTTCTCAATCTCATTCTCGTAATTTCTCTTCCCGCAGTCAAAACCCTAAAACCCTCAAACTTATCGAAAATGATGACAATGATCACTCGGAAGATGATGATCACGACGATGATGATGAAGAATTTGAAGAAGAGGAGGAAGACTATTCAAGTCAAGATGAAGGAGAAATCGTCTCAAATGAACCATCAAATCTTGCTGAAAGATCGTATTTTTCCAAAGATAAAATTGATGAAGCTGCTCATATTGGTTATCAAGTAATCGGGCCTCTTCAACCCAGTGATCGGGTCTTTAAGCACTATGAGTCCGTTTTTGCTGTTATTCAGGTTTGCTAAAATGCTCTCATTTATTTGAATTTAGGGTTTATCTGGGGATTTGATTTAATTTGATTTGTTTGGGGTGTAGGTTGGCTCGCATCAGTTTAAGGTGAGTAATGGAGATTGCCTTTATGTGGAGAAGCTCAAGTACTGCGAGGTTAATGATAAGGTAAATTTGATTATCAAATATCATGTGTAGTGATTGATTATCTGAGAAATGTTTGATATATCTTGGAAATTTGTGTTGTTATGCCTTTATTTATCTGTTGTTTACCTTTGGGAATGATTGTTGCTTGCTGGCAGCTGTTATAAGTTTATAACTGGCAGCATTGTGATCTCTCCTATTTCAAACTGGATTAGGAATTGATTTTTGTTAGATATTCCCTCCTCATTTCCATTTGTCTTTAAAAAAGATTCATTTATTTATTGGCTACAAATAGACCAGACCATGATTCCTCCTTAGGAAACTAGATTAGTGGATTTAGGTTAACTGAAATGTTTGGGATATAAAGACTACCATTCACTTGGCAACGAGGGTGAGTGAGTACTGGGTTGTAAAAGAGCTTATGTGGTAATCCTTATTATCGAGCCAAGTTACAAATTATGTATATGAAACCAATCTAGGGCATATATATTGAGCTTCCTCCAGTTTTGTGATTGTGTTGAACTATGCTAATGACATGTGATTCCCTCTCACTTGTATGTCTTGTCCCTAAAAATTTGCTTCATGTATAATTTATCTTGGAAAATTTTCAATGGAAGCTCTAAATTTTAACATCTTCTCAATCATAGCAAAAAATTAGTGGTAGTGTTGGCTTTATAATAGCCTTTGTGACTATATGATATGAATTAAATAAGAAGAATAGGAGAAAAGTATTATTAATAAAAATATATATTGTACTTAAATATATATATATATATATATATATATATATATATATATATATATATACATATATACATATACATATATACATATATACATATATATACGTATATACATATATACATATATACATATATATATATATATATATATATATATATATATATATATATATATGGAAAAATTACCTTGAATAATCCAACCTTTTACCAATTTTCTTACAATAATCCCAACTTTTGATTAACCATAAATAATTTCAACTATTGACTGATTTACCTAAAAATATTATTCATTAAAAAATTACATGTTTTAATAGATTAACTCACAAAAAAAGATAAAATAAAATAAAAATTACGAAAATATTAATATGACCAAGAAGCACAATTCTATGTATGGTTGGTCAATAGTGGTTGCAGTATTCATATGACCAATAGTTCATCTTCTTTTATCTATTTAGATAATTTTGTAAAAATCCCAATAACGATGGGTAATGGAGCAATTGTCCAATAAGTGGGTAAATGGACTATTGCCATAGAAACTAATAAAGGATGAAGAGAACTAGAAAAAAATCTACTCACTATTTCTTAGATGATGAAGAATGGATATTTAGTGCACTTTGAGGTAATGATTGCAAGATCTTTGATTCTTCTAATAAGGAAATTGCTAATGTGCAAATATGAAGCAAAAGTTTACCACTGAAATGGACATATGCTTACAAAGCGGAAAGTAATGAGATGTATTAGTTATAGCATCGAAGATTGGGTCATAGCAATAGTCATTCTATTTATATGTTATCTAATACCAAGCTTGTCAAAGATATTCGATTTTCATATGAGTGTAAAAATTTATGTGGAACATGCCAACTTGAGAAGATGCACAAGTCTCCATTTCCTAAAGATGGAGTTTGGAAAGCAACTAGAAAATGAGAACATGTACACATAGATGTGTGTGGACCAATGAAGACACTTTCAATGGATAAGGTTAAGTATTTTATCCTTTTTGTTAATGATTTTACAAGAATGACTTGGGTGTACTTTGTGAAAGAAAAGTCACAACTCACAAGTCTTCTCTATCCTTCTTAAATTGAAGAATCTTGTGAAGAATCAAAGTAAGTGTTCGCTTAAAACCATTAGAAGCAATAATGGCACAAAATATACTTCCACCGGTTTCAGCAAATTTTGCCAAGATGAAGGCATTGAACATCAACTCACATTTATAAATACACCAGAATAAAATTGTGTTTCTATAAGGAAAAATAGGATAGTAATGGAAATGGTTAGATGTTTGCTCAAAGAGAAAGGACTTCTAAAGAAGTTATGGGCATAAGTTGTATACACTGCAGTTTGTATTCAAAAGCGTGGAATGATGAAGGCTATCAAATGCATGACACCTTTAGAAGCATGGTTTAGGTATAAGCTATCAATAAAGTATCTCCGTTTGTTTGGAAGTATTTGTTATATCCATATTCAAAATCGGCGGAGCAAGCTGGATGCTAAAGCCAAAAAAAGGAATATCTATAGGCTATAGTTTTCAATAAAAAGGTAATAAAATTCTCAGAAAATTGTCATAAGTCGAGATGTTACTTTTAACGAAAATGTATCGCGGATTTGGGATCAAAGAAAGAAGGAAAGCGACACTTCAATATTCCAATAATAACCAAATCTACGCAAAATGAAATAGAAGTTCACTCACCTCATATCATACACCATTAAATTCACCTTGAACACCATCCACTACCCAGATTTCATTAGATACTCCAAATGTCACGGGTCCTAGAGGAAAGAAGCCAATTACAAAATTGTATGCAAGATTCCCAAAAATTGATGAAACTGAAGACTCAAAATCTTGTCATGTGGCAATCATTGAACCCACTTATTATATTGAATCAGTTCAATCCTCAAAATGGAGGGCTGCGATGACAGAAGAAATCTAAATGATTGAAAAGAATGAAACATAGGTACTTGTTAAAAAGCCTCCACTTGAAAAACCCATTGGAGTCAAGTGGATTTAAGATTGAATTCAATCCAGTGGTAGTGTTTTGAAGTTTAAAGCAAGACTTGTTGTGTAGAGAGCTATTCTCTCAACAGTTTGGCATTGATTACAATGAGACATTTGTACCTGTTTCGAGACATGACTCAATTCGAGCTATTTTAGCTCTAGTTGCCTCCAAAGGATGGAAAGTACATTAGATGGACGTTAAATCAACATTTCTCAATGGATATTTAAATAAAGAAATATATGTTCAACAACGTTTTGAAATATAAAGAAAGACATGTTGTGTAGAACTATTCTCTCAACAATATGGCATTTATTGCAATGAGACATTTGCACTATTTCAAAACATGACACAATTCGAGCTATTTTAGCTCTAGTTGCCTCACAAGGATGGAAAGGAGATCATATGGATGTTAAATCAACATTTCTTAATGGGTATTTGAATGAAGATATATATGTTCAACAACTACTCAATTTTGAAGCAAGAAAAGTCCTAAAACTATAAAAAGGCCTTGTATGATCTTAATCAGTCACCAAGAGCTTGTTATAGCAGAATTAATGATTATTTCAAACATGAAGGGTTTGAGAAAAGTCTCAGCAAGCATACTCTTTATGTGAAGAAATATCTAAATAGAGACATTCTAATCCTTTCATTATATGTAGATGATTGATCATCACTAGCAATAATCAGGAATAAGTATTATATTTCAAGAAGAAAATGATGCAAGAGTTTGAAACGACCGATCTCTGATTTCTTAATTATTTCCTCGGCATGAAAGTTGATCAAAGCATTGATGGAATCTTCATTTGCCAGATACGCTGAAGATTTGTTAAAAAATACATGTAGGAGAATTGTAACCCTGTGACAACTCCACTCCAAGTTAATGAGAAGTTGTTCAAGGATGATGGGATAATAAAGCTGATGAATAAAATCAATAAAAACATGATTGGATTTGGAAGTTTACTCTATCTTACTGCAACTAGACTTAATATTATGTTGATATTATATTTGTAGGAAGTTATCTCTCAAGATTCATGCAAAATCTAAGTCAGCTTGACTTTGGAGCAGCCCTAAGGCTCTTAAGATATGTGAAAGGAACTACTAGCTTTGGAATTCATTTTAAGACCTCTACTAGTCCAAGAGTAGTTGGTTATATAGATAGTGATTGGGTAGATTCTTAAGACGATATGAAAAACACCTCAGGTTATACATTCACACTAGGATATGGTGTGTTTTCCTGGTTATCACAAAAATAAGAAGCTGTAAATCAAGCAATTTGGCTAAGGAAAATTATGAATGATATTGATTAAGAGATTATTGCCCCTGAACTTTTGCTTTTCAATTCTCATTGATGTAGTATATATAACCTTAAATTGTAAAAGCATAGTAATAACATTTTAGCATATATATATATATATATATATATATATATATATGTATATATATATATATATATATATATATATATATATATATATATATATATATATTTATATATATATAAGTATAATATATATTTTTATTAATAATACTTTTCTCCTATTTTTCCATATTTAATTTATATCATATAGTCACAAAGGTTACTATAAAGCCAACGAGGTAGCCCCTGGAATTTTACTTCTTACTGAACTAAAATAGTAATTACTCTTGCCAAGGAATAGTGGTGTACGACCTTGATCTCTTTCTTTTTGTTTTCCTTCTTGATATGCTTTAAAATGGCTACTGACTGGGCTCTGATGTACTTCATCTTTTATAATCAAACTAGATTTTTACTCTATCAAATGCCCTTGCTCAGTTTCATCAATTAAAAATGTGAATTTCTGTGTAGTTTCATTCGCTTTAGGCCTTTGCTTGTACGTGAGAAAATTTGGAATCTTATCGTCTTTCTTATTCTGAACTGAAATTACAACAAACTATTCCCACGACGCTTAGCTCTTGCTTCTAGCAGATAACGAATGTAAGCTACATGTCTTTTTAAAGGGCTTTTTTGTTTAAACACACTTATGTCCTTACTTTGCTTTTAGGCTCTAGCTCTAATATGCTCTTGATGGGCTTCAAAATTGCTGGACTATGACCTGCTCCTCCTGATATGTTCACGAAATTTGAATCCAAGAGAGAAACAACACTAGTAACTTCTCTAAACCTTGCACGTTCGTGTATATCCTGTTTTGGGTGACATCGGCTTGAAAGATGAAAAAAATAGAAAGAGCAACCATTGCAATAAACTTGTTTTATTGACTAACGTTGAAAAAAAGTTCATGGTTACCATTGAGAATTTTCCATTTTTTATTGTCGAATGAAACCATGGCTGTTTTAGTTTCGTGTTACATGTTTCCTTAAGATAGTTTCTGCTTCTATCGAGTTGTTTCTCACATATTGGTTGTTCATGATTTTAATGCTGTGCAGCTGACCCTAAATAAGGTCTTGCTGGCTGGTTCAACAACTCAAACCATGATAGGGAGGCCTATATTGCCAGATGTGGCAGTTCATGCTGTTGTGGAGGAGCATGTAAGACAGAACTGTTTGTTGAATTTAAGAATGATTATGGGTTATTGTTGGTTTACAATCTTTGATCATTTGAATCTTTTTGTCCTAATAAAAGGCGGCTTAAGCTTTACGTAACCAAGTTTTCTCAAAACTCTTCATGTCAAATGTTTGTTATGTTAGCCATTTATTAGTCAAAAACCAATTAATAAGCTACTCATAGTAGCTTTTTTTTTTTTTTATAATATGAAAACCCTTTTTCCAAATATATTTTTGATTGTTTGACCAACTACAAAGCAAAATTTAAAAGCCAACCAAAAAGCTATGTACCAAACAACAAACACACCCATATGTGTTATTATGGTGGACAATGCGCTTCATAAGCTTCTAGAAAGATGTGAAAGTATGTTTGGTGGATAAAGTGACTAACGGCTGTTTTCTTGCACCTAAAAAACTTTGTTAAATTTTATGCCTGTCTATTATTTTAACATTTGCCTAAACTTACTAGAGACCACTAGAGATGGACATGGGTTGGATCCAACTAGATCCGGATTTTGGTGGACCCATAACTAGACTAGACTCATATTTGCTGGATCTGACGGGTTTAGGGTCCTAAACGAGTCATGATTCAACTAATCATATTTAAACTTTTTTTATTTTTATATATTAAAGGTTTTATTAATATTAAAATGAGTTTATACGTTGTTTTTAAGTCTAAATTGATTCTAATTAAATTTAGATTTAAGTTTACAATGAATTCAAAATTAATTTTGGCTGTGGGTTTGGATCTTAAATGGCTCTTTAGAGAGGGTATGGGTTGTTTTTGGGTCCAAAGACATTAGACCAAGACTTAAACCCAGATCTGTTTTTTTGGATCTGGACTTAGAACCTAATCTGTTGTGTTCAATGATCCAGACCCAAAACATAGGGACGGGTCGTTCAATAGGGACTTGAACCCTTGACCATCCCTAGGCCACTACTTCAAACAAATTGGGTCATGGTAAAAGAGGAAAGCCTTAAACCTGTTTAGTGGACACTAATTCAAGTTTTTATTTTAATTTTTGGAATGGAAGTTTTGGCTTATTCACTGATATATACTGAATTGGGAGAGTCCAATACAATAAGTTTGTGCCTTCATTCACATAGCCACATCTCATCACAGTATTCTGTGTTTGACTAATTTACTAGCCTATGCTAATCTCATTAGTTTCACGATTAAAGGCACATAATTTATGCTAGACACAGATTCTAGAACATTTTCTACCATTGAAGTATGCTGACCATGCTTGTTAATACCATTTAAACTATCAATGATTGCCTTAGCACCACCTTCGAACATTGCATTCTTCCATCGTTGCCTGATTAGCAACTCCACTGCTGCCTTCACCAACATTACATCCATCAAGTCATGGTTCCAGTTCTTGAATAGAGTTGTGACAAACAGCACGTGGTCACTCCATTACTGTTGATGCAGGGAATTCCCAAGCCTACCTTACCTGCATCCTTTCACACTGCCGCATCAAAGTTTACCTTCCTTAATGACTCCATCTAGTGGTGCAGATGATTTGGTTAAAACTCTTAGTCTTCTCTTCAGTGGAAGCATGAGCTTTATGATATGCAGCTAATCGATCAAGACTCTTATCAATGCTTAAGTCTGGGCCTTCAGGATAGGCAGAGGTTTTGGAATTCAAATTATTTCAAGCCTTCCATATTTTCTATGCAAGCATAGCAAATTCCCCCGCCTTTGATTTCTGTATATTTTTGAGAAATCATGCCAGCCATTCCATAATATAGGAGGTCTTCAAGTATAGGCACACCTCCCTGGAAATTTTGTGTCTAAAAGCAGCCTCTGAAGGCATGGTCTATATCTCCTGGAAGACATCTTTTACAGTTTATGTCCTCAATCTGTCGCTTATTCTTCATATTAGAGTGATGCAGGACAGTATTACAACACGTATGCCACAAGAATTTAAAGCCAATCACTTAGGGTCATGACCCAAAGAATTAGACGCTGGGCCATCCATGTTCAAATTTAATATGCATCTTTTATTCTGAAAATGTTCTCTTTGCTACAAATCCAGTGTAACTCCTTACTCATCCTTCTGAAGTCTGCTACTGTTGAGCACGTTTTTACTCCTGTCCAAGTCAATCGGGATTAAAATGTCTTCAAGAATGCCTTCTCTCTAACATATATTGAATTTTTGCCTGGTTAGATTATGAATTTTTTGTTACTGTTTGTAATTAGAGTTGTGAGCAGCTATTAAATTCTGGTAAATGTTTATGCCATTAAAAGCTGGAACTTCTTTGAGTTTCTGTAGTAATAGATTATATTGTTATATAATATGAGTCCTGTTTTTATTTTCAGGCTTTAGATGCAAAAGTGATTATCTTTAAAAAGAAGAGGAGAAAGAACTACCGAAGGACCAAAGGTCACCGACAGGTAATGCAGATTTTGACCCCTGTGAAATTACATTTCCTTACCTTGCGCCTCAAAAGGTAATCTGCCAGTTGCTGACATATAAATGGAATTGCAGGAGCTCACTCGGTTGAGAATAACTGACATTCAAGGAATTGAGAAACCAGAAACACCATCTGTCGGGAAGACATCAAAAACACCTGCTAATAAAGAAGAAAAGGCAGCAGTAGCTGCATAGACGCATCGTGTATTCAATGTGACGATTGGTCTGGTATGTTAATGGTTCAAGGGTTTTCTTATGAACTAACATGACATTTTCATGTCATATTCACTGACTTTATGTTATCTTGAGGGTAATACATTGGGGTAATGGCAATGTTGTTGTCTACCGAGTTTATTTTACACAAGTCGTATAAGCAGAAGATTCTGGGTCTTGACCAATTACCTGTCAGGAGAATAGGATTAGATTATATTGAATTTTGTAGGTGTATAATATGCTCAATGCTAAACCATTGAAATGATTTGTCAATTGTTCTCCGATTGAAGGGAAGGTGCTAGAATTTTGCAGAGATTAGCTCATTGCATATCTGTTTGCCTATGCCTAATTTGTTCATAAATCATTTTTCCTCAAATGTAAGAATTACATAAAAGGATGGTTTTAGCCTCTGAATACCAGTGAGTAATTCCTTTCAATTATGAAACTTTTGTCTTAAATCTTTTTTTTTTGATGGGTTTTCTCTTAAATCTTAATAACACTTGGGGGTGTTTGATATGCAATTTTGGAGTGTTGGAAACAGATTGGAAAAACAGGGTCTGGGGAGGGCAGGAAGACGGCAACCCATACCTATAAAGGAGGATGCGACAAAGACTCAAAGGTAACCACTACCCTTTAAATACCAACGGAAACAAATTACTATTTGTGAAGTATAGTGTTCATAGTCTTTTCTCTCTCTCTCTCCTGGTCCAAAGTTTTAGCAGCCCCAACCTCCATGACCATCAACCCTATCCAATAAACCAGCAGCACTATCACCACACTCTATCACGCTCCACCATCAAATATCCGCACAGTCGATTGCCAAACTCAGTTGAGAACAACATACCTTTACATCTCGTTGTGTTTAGCTACGATGACCGATTCCCTTACTTATCTCTAACCAATCAAGTTACAAAACTAATCCTTTTTATTTCCATTTCCCCATTTTTGTGACTTCATTCCCTTTCCATTCCACTCTTTATACCAAACACCTCTCAAATATGTTAGCAATCTAGTCGGTACATCTTATTATTAATTCAAAAGGAGTAATTAAATGTATTATCAGTTATTAATCCGGTATTTCCATCAAAATGTCTTTACTATTTAGTTAGTGCATCTTGTTAGGACTTAATTTCATAGTTCTTGTATGAAAGTAAGACTTTTTTGACATCAATTGTGATACAATTGATTGTGCATACTTTTGAAAATGTAACTTGCTCTAGATCATCAATTATAAAGAAATAAAATTATGTAACACTTTTTTTTTTGAATAAGTTTTCTACATTTGTGATCAAGGAAAATAATACCATTAAAAAGCGATAGCATAAATTGTTTGATCAAGTAACATATTTTTTATTTATTCTAATGGGTGTTAGATTTTGCAATAGGCATAATAAAGTTAGACAATCATCATCTCAAGCTATTGTTATATGCAGTGTGTCTGATTTCTTTGAAGTGGGAGTTGCTGGAGCCTCCATTACTTTTTGACCTTTTCATCTCTTCGGGTGCCTTCCTTTTTCACAAAAGTATTTTATCCCCTTCCTCTCATTTTACACTTGATGTAAAATTAAAGGTGTTCAAAACAAACATGATAATATGATATTTATCTAACTTATAATCGAACCTGATTTGATTCGACTTTAAAATGTATTTACAATTATGTTAAAATCGAAGTGGAGACAATATCAGATTTTGAATTGACAAGAAATACCTGACTTGAATCGATCTGATAAACTGAATGAATACGTCTATGCAAAATATATGAAATTTAGTGGAAAGAATTGAATTGAAGAATGAGATAAAAAACAAATAGAGGATATAAATAAAAGGTTAAGATGGAGAGAGACTATAAGTTAGTGCATGAGATTAAAAGGAGAAGAGTGGGATCATAGTCTAAAAAGAAAAGGGTATAAAATTAATGGGGACAAATTAAAATGAAAAGTGGTACAAAATGAAAGGAATAGAGAGTGTATAAATAAATCTACTTTCTCTGTACCTTTAATTTACATAGATTTATAATTTAAAAAATTGTCCTGAAAAAAAATGGGAAATTTCACATGGTAGTATCGAACTTTCATGAATCGCCAGTGGTAACACTTTTGTAAGATTTTTCCACATGGTAGCATCCAGTTTATGCCTTATCTAACTGTTGTAGCATTTTTCGTTAAATTCTTGTTAGTTTTCGTTAAATTCACCATTTTGATGTTTTTACCCTTATTAAGTGTTGGTTGTTTTTATAATTTGCCCTAAACATTTAAGAGTGTTGATGAATTAAACGTTAAAATGGTGAACTAAACATTTGAGAGCATAAAAATGATTTAGGACAAATTATAAAGACGAGAACCAACATTTAATAAGGGTAGAAACGTCAAAATAGTGAATTATGCGGAAATTGACAAGAATTTAACGGAAAATGCTACGGCCATTAGATAAGGTATAAACTAGATGGTATCATGTGGAAAAATCTTACAAAAGTGCTACCACTAGCGTTTCATGAAAGTTCGATGCTACCATGTGGAGTTTCCTTTAAAAAATTTTAAATAATTCAATCTTTGCGTACTTTTGTTGCAAATGGACCTTTGTTGCAAATAACCAGTTACAACCGGTAAATCCCTTTTGCTTTTAATTAACTTATTCAAACATCTTTTACTTTTCTAATTAATAAATCTATTTGACCGTCATTAAAGTCCCCATCTACTTCTTCCACTTCATTTCTAATTTCTCACAAGCCTCGGAATCTTTCTTCGCCCTTTGTAACTTTGCTTCCATGCTCACATGTCACATATCTGGAAATTGAACCAATTCTCTGAGAAGAGGAATTGGAGTTCATACTTTTTAAAATTATTAAAATTTTCACTAAATTAAAGATATGAAAGTTTATTTTTACTCTCTTCAAAATTTTAGGGTTGAATTTGACATTACTCCATGGAAGCAAGCTTATAAAAAAGGAGGAGGATTACCAGTTGATCGTAGCGACTAGTAATAACTTAGAATAGCCGGTTTGTTTTTTTGAGGGTCTATTCGCAACAAAATGAAGGCAAAGATTGAGTTATTTAAAATTTTTCAGAAGTTGGAATTATTCACAGGTAATGGGCAATAGATTGGATTATTTAGGATAATTTTTCCTTTATAATTTCAAATATCTCACTTATTTTGCATCATATTTTTAATATGAAATTGGTTATCACATTGTTTTTTTTAATTCCATCCACACATTTAAACGCTCTTTTAACAATTCAATCTCACTTCGTTTAATATCATAGTTATTTCACTTAAGGACACAATGTTACAACTTCATATTGACCTAAAAATTTATTCTCTTTGTTTCTTAATGATCATCCATGAGGCAAAAATAGGCAAAAATGAGACAAAGTTTGGACGAATCTTATATTGTAGTGAGAATTTTAAATATCAAAAATATAAATATAACTAATAATGAATTCCTAATATTTTTCTCGTTAGCTATTCTTGAACCACATACTTTTAATGCCTCAAATTGAGTCAAATTATGACAAAAGAATGATTCTTATTCTATCAAGATATTAGAAACGTTTGATGATAGAAATAAAAGAAAGATAGCAAGGTAATAATAATGATAGAAAGTTGACGAGAACGGGAGAGAAAAGGAAAGTTTTGAAAACTTTCTTAAAAATGAAGAGATTATTTAATAAATCCAAAATCAACAAGAATTATGATTTGAAGAAAAATGAATTGAGGACAAATTTGTAATTTTGTGAACTATCAAGGACATATAAGTAAAACATACTTTCGTATATATTCCAATATGAACAAACAAATTAACACTGTTCATATAGTAATGTGGATAAACTTTTGATTACGAAGGTGGTACCTCATTTCTTTTAAATACTGATTAATTTTATAAGCAAACACTAAGATTTATGTTTAGGGAATTTCTGATTAGGGTTTTTCTATTTTTCATACATTCAATCAATGAGTAGGCCTACTATATATACAAGTTTAACCACTAAACTAATTATGGAAGAATAGTAAAAATGGCTAACAATCAGCCTAGAATAATTTTGTTGCCTAAGATAAAAGATCTTCTAAAATATTCTATGATATTCATATATTCAGTTTCCTACACTCCCCCTCAAGTTGAGTCATAGGGTCTTCAATGCCTAACTTGCATAGAGCTTCTTCAAATGCTTCGGCTGTAACAGCTTTTGTGAGGATATCTGCAAGTTGATCTTTAGATCGGACCAGAGGGAGGCTGATGATCTGATTTTCAAGTTTCTCTTTGATAAAGTGTCGATCGACCTCAACATGTTTTGTTCGATCATGTTGTACTGGATTATTGGAAATGTTGACAGATGCCTGGTTATCACAAATCAATTTGCATGCTCCTCTAGGTGGAAAGCCTAGTTCACATAGGAGTTTTCTGAGCCATAGGATTTCTGTTATCCCTTTAGCTATTCCTCTGAACTCTGCTTCAGCACTTGATAAAGCCACTACATTTTGTTTTTTGCTTCTCCAAGTGACCAAGTTCCCTCCTACCAGAGTGAAGTAACCAGATGTAGACTTTCTGCTATCTTTGTCTCCTGCCCAGTCTGCATCAGTATAAGCCATGAGATTCAGGTGACCATTATTTCTAAACAATACTCTTCTATGGTCCCTTGATTTTGTTTGACTGAACTTGCTTTCGAACTCAGATCGAAGATCTGAAGTTCGTCATGACCACTCGCCAAAAGAACAGAAATCCCATTCCATAAGTCATGCAGTTGTGTAATCAAGGAATTGGTTTATAAGTTCTGATTCGATGTTTGATATGATCCAGGACAAAACTATTGAGTCTTGTTGCTTCCATTTCTGATAATTTGTATCATTTGATGAAGGAGGGGTTTCGATGATGTGCTTGAGACGCCCTCTTCCTTCAAGTGCAATTTTCATTAGACGACACCATTTAGAGTAATTCTGGTAATTCAATTTTTCAGTGACCCTCAGATCTGAGGTTGATTGTTCATTGGCTGTATTGAGTTTTTGCATTTTTTGAAACAGTTGGAACATTTGTTCCAATTGTTCCATGTTCATCAATTGCTGGTTTGATGTTGATTCTAATTCAGACATATTTGGGGTTTGTGTTTAGTTTGGGGTTTGTGTTCAGTAGGTAAATGATGATAGCCAACAGTGTCGCCGGTCCCCGGAAAACACCTTATGGCTCTGATACCATGATTAATTTTATAAGCAAACACTAAGATTTATGTTTAGGGAATTTCTGATTAGGGTTTTTCTATTTTTCATACATTCAATCAATGAGTAGGCCTCCTATATATACAAGTTTAACCACTAAACTAATTATGGAAGAATAGTAAAAATGACTAACAATCAGCCTAGAATAATTTTGTTGCCTAAGATAAAAGATCTTCTAAAATATTCTATGATATTCATATATTCAGTTTCCTACAAATACAATCCCATCAGAACAGAGGAGAACGAACCATAGGGAAGTATCTAGGAATCCTAAGTTGATACTACTATTATTCTAGGTTAATACCCCCTAAGTTAATAGTAGTTATAGTTAATCAAAAGTTGATATTTTGTAGAAAAATTATCAAAAATAATTTATACTATTATTTACAATACTTTTTTCCAATATTAAATTTAATAACAAGAAATCCATTGAATTCGTATTTTATAACTTAACATATATATATATATATATATATATATATATATATATATATATATATATATATATATATATATATATATTTAGTTGAAAGAAATCCATTGAATTGGTAATTTATAGCTGGTTTTCAATATAAAAATGACACGTTCTTAAACGAAACTTTCTATAATTTGTCATTCATAAAAGTATTATTTGTGTTGTTATTTCGTTGTAATTCAATATAAAGTCATACAAGCTTAAGATACGACAATAATATAATTATAGTTTTTCCTAATAGATTAACAATATATTAATATAACTAAATTAAGAGACATATACAGATATTAAAAATAAATAATAATTCTACAAAAATTATTATATTCCATTAATTCACTATGAAAAAGATTCTAGAGAAACCATTCATCGCCACTTTAGAGTCTCAAGGTCGCAAGGATAACGCGTCCAAGTTTTAGTATTCTGCCACTTTCAAGCCAAAGAATTTACTTTCCAACACGAGTTAGAAAAAATATGCCGGTTTTATTGTTGGTATTTTGATATTAAACGATAGTAATGTGTATAATACAATTAGTGTTCTTTTTGTGAGAGACTGTCTCTTAAAGAGACGACCTTAAAATAAGAAGTTTATATTTTTATTTTTCTTTTTAATTTGTATTAATTGGGCTATTTAGCCCATACATCTAATGCGTTTCTCGCAGAGACCGTCTCCCACAACAACTTGTGTATATAATATAGGGTAAATTTTCATTAGTTGTACATTATTATTACTATGTTGATGAAACTTTAATCATAAAAAATAAATTTTTTCATAATTTTTCCATTAGCATTAAATATTACCTCTCCAAACAATAATATACTAGAATGAATTTTGTAAAAAAATTAAGATTATTAAATTAGAGTATTTATAAACATTAAACTTATCACTAGATTTTCCAAAAAAAATATGCTAACTCTACTTTACTATTCCCATCCCCACCATATAACACCAACAATCACGGACAGGGAGAGTAATCCACATAGATCACATACAACTTAATCCTAACCATTTTAATTTATTAAACTTTTGTAATGATTATTTGCGTGCTTAATTTTGCATACTAGTGCTTTGAATCTCTAATTTTCCGATATTGAGTATTAATTCCAATCAAGAGCACACTTACTTTACTAGTTTATGCTTTTTAATCTATTATATTATTAGATAGTGTCCGTGCGATACACGGTTTTATTAATTTTCTGACATAAAAAGTATTACAACTATATTAATACATTTTAAAATCAAATTTAACACAAAAATATGTAAAATTATTTTATGAAAGTTTTTTTTTAAAAAAATAATTTTTTCATGAAAAATATAATTGACTTACATAAAAATAGTCACAACTTGAATCATATTAGAATTAAACATTACATTTAAGTAACCAATTGTATAAATAACAAAAAATCATAATAAAAGTATATTATGTTTTAACCATCTCAAAATATCCAATACACTAAATAATACTCATTTAATAAATAAATTTAAAAAGATTTTATAAATAATTGAAAAAAAGAAATAATACATAATTATATATGGTTTTCTAATACATTAAATGATGTGAGTAATGAAGTCAAAGACAAAAATAAAATAGTCATAAACACAATGACATCATCATTGAGCGTTGGAGGGAAAATTTTTGTTGAGGTTGTGATACCTAAACAATTTTAAATAGTGATTATATCAATAGTGTTTTGTTTTGATAATAGTTATAGATTTTAGTCTATCATCATACGTTAATAAAGATAATGTAACCTTCTTGTATCTAAGTTTTGAGGGTAAGAGCAAATAATTATAGCTCTAATTGGAATACATGAGAAATGACACTTTTAATTCTAATTACTATTTACAGCATAGGATTCTTAATAGGAGATTATTAAATATATATAACGTTGGAATTATTTAATATTCTCTTCAATTCACATGAATTGTCCCGTTTAGTTTTTACACTCTATGTAATGCGTCAATTTAATTCTAGATATTTTAATTTTGCATAATTAATATTATAAAAATTAATGCTAATAAAATTTGCATTGAGATGAATAAAAAAAGATCTCAATGAATATATTTTGACATCTAAATTAAAAATAAATACAAATTAAGAATGATCGTTAAAAAGTATCAGAAAATCAAATGAGACAATTGCTCAGAATTGAAGGGAGTATTAAATACAGAACTAAATTAAAGCATATTAGTATCACTAAAAAAAAGGGAGAATATTAATTAAATTGCAACATAAGAAACATAATCAACTTTCCAACACACTATCATTGAAGTACAAGAAATTAAGCAAACCACAAATCAAAGTTACACCAACATACAAGTAACAACTTGTGCATTATCTAGGGTTAAAACAAACTAATGATGAAGCTAATAAATTTCCTCCATTAAAAATCATTCATTTTGGGAAGAAGAAAATTCTTTAGCTTCATCAATTTGTATTAATCCCTAACTCAATTTATTATCCAACAACCTAAGAAAACAAGTAACTCAATTAAACTCCTAAACAAGTAGTGAACTAAATAAATAACTACTTGTTGCTTATCACATAGATTAATTAACTCGTGCTCCCAAACAAACCTCTCCTAACTCTTGAGGAGTTTTTTGTTTTAGAGCACAAATCTCGATAAGCTTGCAAACCAAACATTATAAGCGTTAAAAATAAAGCTTTCTAACATGGAATGATTCATAATGATTCATCCATGGAGTAATTTTATGTTAATTTTTCTTGTTCGCTGACTAGCTAGTCGTCATCAGAGGAGCCAGTAGTACTCGTGATGCATTCTTTCTCCTCCTCGAATCCTTCGAGGGAAGGATGAGGGGAATGTCCTTTACCAAAAGACCTAATATGGTCTTTGAGAGATCTCTTGTGCTTGAAATCGGAACCACAAGTACAATACCAAAGTTTGCCACAATTCTTTTCATGAGTCCTCCAATCCCCTTTAACCGCAAAAGCTTTGCTACATTTCCTACACATGAATCCTTTGGTGCCATGCTTCCTCTTAAAATGTGTTTGGAGTGTCCTAAAATCCTTTAATGGTTTTGCTCTTGGATGGTTGATATTGTTTTTGCACCCTTGTGCACAACAATAACATGGTAGCCTTAGCATTGCTGCTGGTTGTGTTCCTCTTAGAGATTCTGGTCCCTTTCTATATTCTGATCCATGTCCCCACATATGCATCTAAACCAAAACATAAAAAATGTTAGCCTGTCACAATTCGTCACATAAATACTCTATGGGCCCACTCGTGACACAGATAATACGCGTTGACTTGTGTACACAGTTAATGAGGTGTATTCCTTCTCAAAATCATATGGCATTAGAAAAATTACCCACCAATTATTATATTTAAGTGCTACAACCCACTTTTCTAGTGACGTGGAACTTCCTCACATGTAAAGTATTTTAAAAAATAAACTAATATTAATGAAAACTAAAATATTTATCGTAGATTGGTTATTCAAATCTAAATGTAATGGTAAGTGTAATATTGATGTTGAAGTATAAATAATGCATTGTAGGACACAGATTATATTATAAGACAATCTTTAGCTTATTGTCCTATAATTAATTGTATGGTAATCCTAATAAATTTAATATTAAAATTAATAGAAGTATATTACATGTAAAATAAAATAGTAATGTTGCAATATTCTTTAGCTTGGCTAAACAAAATTACAACATGTTAATCAAATGAGTACTAAGTTTTTAGGTAAGCTTATAATCAAGCTAGGAGGATTACATCAAGATTTTGGTACTAATTGTTTTTTTAAGAAATACTTCTTCTGTTCTAAAATACTTGTGAAATTACGGTTATTTGACATTATTCATCGTTTAAGATTATTTTATATATTGCAGTTAATGTGTAAGAAAAAATATATACAAGTGAGATCTTGTTTGAATTGTCTAATCACATAATTTCATAATATTAAATTCTTATAATTTTTAGATGTCCATAGTTCAATTTATAAATGATCAAAATAACACATTAGATCGCGTAAAAAATCCAATGTCGAATTATAATGAAACGAACGAAGTAAAACAATATTATGATAAAAATGTCGCAATGAACATTCATGTATATCAAGAAAATAATCTTTTTAATTTGTATAATTTTGGCTTAATTAATACTCTATTTTATTTAAATTTTCCTCTTGAAAATATGAAAATAATATTCTTAGATATAATACGACTTTTTACGATAGATACTAAATTTAAATCTCGATATCTCTTCTATAGTCTTACCCAAACCACAGTCTACCAATAAAAATATATATATATATATATATATATATATATATATATATATATATATATATTTTGGATTACATAAGTTAGTAAGAGGAGTGTGAAAATTTTGCATTAAAGTTGAAACTGTAATAATATTTAGTTATCCATGCTTTTCTATTTGCATGATTAATTTTACCACCATATAATCAATTAAAAATGTAAAAGAATTTTGCACCAAAAAAAAGGACTTTAACTACACCTAACCTTATTATTTAAAAGTAAAGTAATTGTATCAAAATTAATTTCAACTTAAGATAACCCGAAACCTAACTAATGTGTGGAAACATTCACACTCTTGCTTTATTAATTTTGTCTTATTCCCCTTATTAAGTCATGTTGTTCAATATTGACCCAAATATGATTGCAACACCAATACATGTTTCAAAATAAAATCATATAATTCTTTAAAAATTATTAGAAAACATAGGGTTCCATTTTAATTAAGTTCATATATATGTTTTTAAAATTTTAAAAGAAACAAAATCAAGTCTATTGTCTATATCTGTATTTCGTTTCACTCTATGCAATATATATTTTGTTTCATATTATGCAATATACAAAAAATGTATTGGACTACCACAAATTTAGAGGTACTTTATTTTCTTCCAAAACTAGTTATTACATGATATAATGAAATTTAATAATTTCCTATCACATTTCATATTCAAATTAATTAAGTGAAGTGTTTATAATGGTACAATAATTATTTGATGAAAAGAACATGAATTTTTTGACGGAAAATTAAATTATGATTACATATCTATGTAGTACTCTATTTTATTGCATAAAAAGAGAAATTTAAATATGAGGTTTCATGGATATATAAAAAGTGGAAAAGTATGTCTATTGGGATCTATTTAGATTTATCTCAATGTATAGAATGAAGTTTAATGTATGTTTTTTATATATTGTTTATAAAATACATTCATTGATATTAAGACTTGAATTATCATTGAAAACTTAAAAAAAATTAATGTAACCAACAAAATGAAACGAAAAGAATATGTATCCACATTTCAAAAAAAGTAGTATGTCAATATAAGGGTATAATATATCTTCATCATCATACCCAATATATCTCGCTCATGGAAAATATGATTAAGGTTTGAAGATAGATGGAAGATAGCAACCCATACCTAGAGGTGTTCAAAACAATTCTGATGACCTGTATTTCCCCGACCGTGAAACTGAACCCCACTTAACCCGACTTCAAAGTGAATTTAAAATAATGTAAAAATCAATGTAAATGCAAGATCCGATTTTAAACCGACTAGAAACATATGTCTAAAAATTGACCCGATGATTTGAATGAACACCTCCAACATATCCAAACCTAAGATGCGGCCAAAAAGTCTTTTGGTTCGAGAAAGACCCCTGATGAAAGAGGATAACCCATACATAAAAGAGCATAATATATAATCATAAATAACAATGAAATGTTTAATAAACTAACCTGCATGTTGTTGTAGCGATTGAAAGTTTTGCTACAAATGGAGCAAGCAAATTGCATGGGTCCAATAAGAATTTGTGCTGGTGTTGGGATCCAAAACCTACTTTCTAAGCTTAATGATGATGAATAATGTTGATGATTCATCCTAATCTTTTCTTTATGATCATCATTAATCATCATCATCATACTATCATCATCTTTTTCTTTTTCCTTCTCTAATTTCAAATCACATTTCTTGCCCTCCACCCTACTATGATCATCATTATTAGTAGACAAATTATCTTTATAATTATAATTTGTACTAATAATATTATTATTAGGTAACCCAATGTGCAAAGTAAAATTCTCCACTTCATGATCACTAATTATCTCTTCATTCTTGTAAATTCCATGTTTGTCCTCTTTTTCCTTTATTGCCTTAGCTTCACAAAGCCTACTTAAGAGGGGTAAAGTTGTCTCTTCTTCATGATCTTGAGCTTGTTTGTAATATAGAGGTAATTTCATCATGATCATCATGGGGTTTTTGAGCTTATTGTGATGATCATAAGCTTTTTGATGGATTATGGAAGAAGATGAGATGATTGGTGATGATGATGGAGAATCTAAGGGTGGAGAAAGCTTTAGCCATTCAATGAAATTTGGAGCTTGATCAATGCACAAATCCATGTTATTTTTACATGGTAAATTAAGCTAAGCTCCTTAGCTTATTCTTTATTCTCAACCCCTAAGTAGGTATATATTGGAGGAGATAATTTATGGTACCTTTTTTTAATGGGAAAAGTGATTTTTTTAAAAAAAATCTTAAATGATGTCACTAATTATCTATGCCAATAAGAGGTTTCTTTTTCATATTTTGGGTATATAAGTTTGAAATTTTTTTCTTTGTTAGTTTTTTCCTCAAATTTTTCTACCTTGGAGAGGGGGAGAGATTTAGTGGTGGGGTTGAGGAAAATGACAAACAAAATCAAGTCTTTGGTTGATAAAGAGAATCCTAGAACATGCTGACCTTAGGCAATGTAAAATCTAATTATCTATTTTTGCTTGTTGGCCAATAATCTATACATAGATAATATGTATACACAATGGTAATGATTTATTGAAAAGTATTCTAACATTTATACATAATTGTCAAATATTTTGAAATAAACAGATATATCATCCTTTTTAAAATAATGTTTACATATCAATATCACAGACAATTTTAGGATATGTGGGATGTCTAATCGCACAAGGCCCTCAAAATCAAAGAGTTTTATATAAAAGTTTTTTACACATTGTATAAAATAGGTATAGTAGGTTGTTAGACTTTACTTACCATATAAATCAAAAAGTTATAGGATCAAATCTTATCGATAATATTTTTTCTCTTCTTTCTTTTTTCTCTTTTTGATGTAACTCTTAAACTTTCAAATATATTCTTCTATATCATTTAATTTTCAGTCATTCGTTAAAAATAAATAACCAACGACTAAATTTAT